>NW_024387515.1:0-32934 GCF_900408965.1 Simochromis diagramma | reverse complement strand
CCTCAAATATACAGTTGAAACCAGATATTTACAAACTCTTCAGATCAAAACACACACTTTTTTAATTGTAACATTAAATCAGACTAAATGTTTATTTTTTTAGATTGATAATATAAAAAACATATTTGTTAACTTTAAGAGTAAAGTGAGAAACTATCTGTATTTCTTAATTGTAAATGGCACCAATTGTATTCAAAATTCAGCCACACTTATGGAGCTCCACAGTTCTTTTCCTGGTGTTTTGGTTGACATCTCTGGATTTTCCCATGTCACAGAAACAGGCTCTGTGTTTTGCCTTATAGCCTATGCATCCACAGCTGTGCCACCAATTTACTCACATGGACTCTACTAACCTATCAGAAGCTTCTTCAGCCAGAATGGAATCGTCTGGAGTTTTCTATTAATTAACAATAAACTTTGGTACATGTACTCCTACATTTGATTAAAGTGATAAAAAACAGAAGCTCTCTCTCTCTTTATTCTGACATTTAACTAATTCAAAAGATATTTCAATATTTTTCTAAAACAAAAGTTTACTCTAAATTGATGTTGTACAGTAAAATGTTTTATGTTTTTCCCTAAAGTGTTGTAAATATCTGGTTACAAATGTGAATATCCTGCTGTGTACTCACATCCCTCTTGTTTTGCATAGAAAATACTGAACAACATGCAAAGCATAATATATAAAATACATTTACCTGAGTTTCTTCTTTGAAAGAAGCCTCTAATGTCCATTCTTATATTTCAGTACATAACTGAAACCGATTAGTCGGGAGGGTAAGAACTGAAAATATGAAATAAAACACCGTAAGCTAAGACTCTCTAAAAAAAATAGGCATTTGTTCGGCTTTTTCATTTCGCCATTTGTTGATTCACTTGAAGGCAAGTAACGTAATATTGGTTAAGTGATCAGTTTTGACATCAATCTTTCATGATACACCGTCATATTTACATTATTTGTACAGTATGAATGATTTGCTTTGTACCTGGTCGAACTTAAGCTTCCTTAGTATGGCTGGCTCCGTTTCTCCAACAGCGCACACAGGCAGCAGCTGCCCCGCCCCTCGCTCAGTCGCTTAGTGCCTGAGCTCGGATCATACCAATATCAGGGGGGATTCACGCACAGTCGTAAATTCCCACAGTGTGCACTATGTGCTTCGATATGTTGTGTACTTTTTGTTTTATACAGTTGTCAGCCAGGCATCTAACTATGAAAAAATTACACTCCAAAATACCCCGGGCTTCTGACAAAACAACCCGGGCTTAAGCCCAGTAAGCCACCCCCACGCTCCGCCCCTGCTGTGGAGCCATTTTTGAGAGCATTTCAAGTTGCTATGCATCATTACAACCTTTATAGCCCAAACTTTAATAAAATGTATGCATTGAGTCAATAGAAACTACATAAATTGCAAAAAAGTACAATAAACTTCAAAGAAATTGAAAATTGTTTTGTCTTGTTTTTGTTTTCATATATTTCTATTTAAAAGGTTTATTCCTCAAAACTGTAAATACAAAAAAGTTTCACAAAATAGTTTCCAACCACAGGAAATTTTTTTTGAGTGTCTTCATAGTTTTATTTTTGAGATACACCAATTTTTATATACTGCAGGAAAAACGAAAATAAATATTATAATGCAAATTTGCAAAGAAAACAGCATGTGCATCAAAATAAACTATTTCCAGCAGTGCAATGTGAGTTCTAAGCATCCCAGAAACTATTCAGAAAAGCATTCAAAAGAAGAAAAGCAGTCAAACATGACTTTTAAAAACACCAGTGTAGGCTTATGAGGCCCTGAAGGTAAAACTCTACATTTTCTGTGAAATGACGTCAATCCCGGTTTCGGGCAGGTAATGGCGGACATACAATAGTTCGCACTGACGTCTATTCCAACGTAGGAAGTGTTATGAACAGCTGATCGGATCGGCAAAGCATGTTTCTGGAATATTATGTTTTTGTTCCTGCAAAGCTTTATGTGGAAGGAAACCGTGACCTAGGACAAGCTGATGGCATTGATGTAAGTACAACACTCTTTTCTTTTTTTGTCTGGAATGTGTGGGGAATCTTTGAGCGTTGGCAGTGACCCCCCAGATGCATGACACCTGGTGGGTTCACTGCACCAGCAATCTGAAACCAAACTTTTAGGCTCAAACAGAGAGAAACTGAAACACTATGAAGATCTGATCCAGTCCAGCTGAGTGAAGCAAACGCATATGTGGCTCAGCTGCAGGGGAGGGTGGAGCGGTGGCTTCAGGGTGTGGTGTCAGGGGAGGCTGACTCACACACCTGAGCCAATAATAGAAACACGTCTCGCTGTTAAAGATGTTGCCGAGGAGAGGGTGGTGTGTGTGCTGCAGGAGCAGAGCAGCTGGACAGCTGCACGTTGGAAGCCCAATAAAGACGTGTTAAACTGCAACACTGCTGCCATCTGCTCATTGTCATACGTTTTGTGCCTGGATCCACCCAACGTTTCTCAGTTTTCACATCAAGTTAAATGGAAGGTTGCAGCGTAGGGTTAAAATGGGGTTCCAGTTATGCTGTGCGTTATGTAGGTCTGACATAGAAGTATGATTTACATGCAACGTGGAAGGTTTTGGCAAGTTTTGTAGTACGACGGCTAAATCACGCTTTGCTCTCTGTTCAGAGCCTATAAGGTGGATTGTTGGTAGTGAACTCACCAGGTGCATGACAAAAATATTTTAGCTTGCATCCACTGTTGGCAGAGACCATGACTCCTGAGAACATACATTTTCTTCTTGAGGCACCATGAAGAGGCTGCTAGGAAAGCTACAACTACCTGCAGAGGGTCAGGCAAGTCCTGAGGAGTCAGCTGAACGGTAAGAACAAGATCCTACGCCCTGCCCGTGATCAGGTAGCCTGCTGGGGTAATACGCTGGCCAGAGGCGGAGATAGAAGCCACTGACATCAAGACCAGGAAGCTCCTGAGCATGCATAAAAAAAGGACATGACTTGCATCAGGTAAATGCAACGAGGGCACGTGTCCAGCTGAAATGATTAGAGCAAAGGTTTACTTAATCCTTTTCATACGTAAGTCTAAAATAATATTTACAACAATAATAACAAATAAACTGCAAAATGTGTCATAGTGCTGAGATTTTTAATAGGTATAAAAGTAAAATATAGCGTCTGAGCTGGTCTGATAGATGGTGTAGAAGAAATGCTACACAACAAAGTGGAAACTACTTTTTCCCTCAGTCGCCCAAATCTGTGCACTCGGTTCAGTTAATGCTGCTCTTTTTAACCTTCTTTGACCTTTAAACTTTTTAGATTTTTGAAAAACATTTTCCTTAATTGTTTTTTTATTTTTATTATGAAAAGCATGCTGCTGTTGTTTCAATTCTGTATTATTATTATTATTATTATTATGCTTGTGGTTTTTGTCTTTTTTTTTTTTAACTGTTTCTGCAGAGAGGATGATGACAGCACACAGACACTGTATTGTAAGTCTGGATCAGGTCATTTTTGGTCCAGGTGGGTTCCATGTTTGCTCAAAAAACCGGCCGCACTGCCGCCGTGTGCTGCTTAATAACGCTGGAGACTGCTGTAGCACAAATTCCACATTAAAATTCCACGATTTTTGGTCATTATTCCCTGCAAATTGGTCATTTTCTCAGAACTTTACACTGCCCGTTGTGTTGTTTACCATCTTCAGTGGCTCAAATATGCCGTGGTATTTTTCAGCTCCACCTTTTCACCACTTATTCCACAGCAGGTGTGTGAGTGCACAGCAAAGGTGGGGGAGGGCCCGATCACGTCGAGAGATTTGATTGGGTCATACAGTGTCAGTACTGAAAATGAACGAATGGGCTGCTGTCAGTGTCTGCACAGCCATCGTGCAGCAGACCTTCAATCAGCCTAAAACTGCACCGGCCCATCGATTACCAGTCCAGCTCTGGTCTGGACTCGATGACTCATTACTCTCAATCAGCCAGGCGCGGCAGACTTCCTCATGTATCTTCATTCCACCACTGTGTCCATATAAATATGAAGAATAAAGAAGAGCACAACACTGCTTTATGTGCATATGTCATGGTCCTGCGCCATGTTGGCCCAGTATTCTTAGTTTTCGTGTGTTTTGTATTTTGTTCTTTATTTATGCCGTGGTTGCTCAAATCAAATTAAGATGCTCCTTATTTGATTTCCCTCTGTGTATCTGTGAGCCCTCGTTTCCCCTCCTTGTGTTTTATTCCCCAGCCCGTTATGTCTGTGCTCTCCCCGTGCTCTCTCCACCTGTCTGAACCTCTGTGTACTTCCTGTTTTACTTTGACAGTCTCCTGTCAGTGTTGCGTTACTCCTGCCGTGTCTTGTTATGATTATCAGTGTCACCTGCGTTCCCCGTGTGCTCCCATTTCCCTCGTTAACCCTCTGTGTATCTGCGTCTCCCTCAGTTCTGTGTCGCGTTCTCCCTCATCCATGGCCGTGTGTTTCTCCATCTATTACGTTATAGTTTCCCAGTTTAGTTTGTATGGTTTTGCTCTCCAGCACTAAAGCTGTGAATTCTGAGTTAATTCCTGGCTCCGTGAGGTTGCGATTGGGTCCAGCCTGCACACAGCCATGACAGCATATGGAACAAAAAGCTTCAACCATGATTTAAATCTGTGCCAGCTAACTGTAGCTTTGCACTGTGTTGTCCTATATTTTATACAGTGAAGTTCTGGCAACCAGTGTTTTACTGTAAAGTTTGATTTGACAATAAAATAACATATCTTACATTTGCACTGTTTTTCTCTGTAAACAGGAGTAATGAGGTTTATAGTATATCTGTTAATTTTGCACTTATTGTAAATGCTGCTGAATATTTACAGGAAGTGACTGTAAACACATCAGCACTGCAGCTGTTTTCTATAGTAATTTGCTATAAATGATACATAATTATCATAATGTCTCATACGCAGCCACTGTATTTTGCAGTGTGTTGTTCTGGGAACCACAGTCGCCAGTATTTGACCCTAAATTAACCTTTTTTTTTTAACCATGTGAGCAGCTGAAGAAACATTTTTGCTTCTTCTTCTGTCTGAACTTTTGTCTTGTCGACAGCTCGTGATGTTTCTTGCTGACTGCTGCGGACACAGCAACAGAAACATGCTGTCATTCACAGCTGTGCTCTGATGATGGAAACAACAGAAATGGCTAAGAGGAAAAAAACTGAAGCAAATAAAACATTTGTGAAACAAAGTGAGGTCAATCCGTGCAGCTTATGGCGAGACAGCGCGTTACAGAGAAATACAGTATCTGTGGCATTCACACGGCAAGAGGATTTACATAATTTGACAGTGCATTAGCAAACATCAGGGACGCACATCGTACCTTTAATCCTGGCTGACACAAAACTTGAGCCCACCTGATCTGGTTGCCCGATCCATCTCGTAGCTCAATTCATCCCACAGCTGTCAGGGGAAATTATTTGGGGCTGGCTTGCAGGGTGTGTCGCTCCCAACCAGGGTTTAAGTTGGATTTGCATAATACCTTATATCATATAATTTGCACAGTTTGCATTGTGCTCCTTCACTCTGCCATTATAGTAATTGAGGGCTGCCTCTTTTTGGCAGATCAGAGCCGGTATTTTGTAAAGGGCTACAGGAACACCAAGCAGTCTGCGAGAAGATAGACACAAGCAAAAGATGCAAGTTTAGAAGCACCGCTATTAGATTAAGAAATCCAATTTTGGCACAAAGGCAAAGCTGTCAGAAGCAGATGGAGTGCCTGTGAAATCCTTGCCTATCACTCAAGTCAAAAACAAGATTATCTCCAGCAGAGGGGAGAGAAAGCAGTCCCTCGTTTGTTATTTTTCAGCCAGTCTCTTAAATTCCGATAAAACCAGACTCTCTGCTTCAAATAGCAGCCTGAGATGATGTCAGGCGAGAGCAATCATTCCTTGACTCCAGCAGACGTGCGTAAATGACTAATGATACTATCACACTGGCACTATAAAAGAAACGAAGAGGATATTGAAATAACAAAGTGAAGATAGTCTAGCTTTTTTGGTGGAGCATGTGTTTTATCTCCGTTCCATACATCAAGCAAATGTTGTGAGACGCTCTTCATGCTTTGAAAGAGTTAGCTGGGAGGTGCTGCCGCCACACTGACAAATGCGTCTGAGCTGTAAACGTCACAATTAAGCAGAGCTGTCGAAGCTTACACGGCTGGTTATTTCATGTGTGACGAGTCCAAAACGAAAACCCAGAAATCAGTCACCAGCTCTGCCCAGGGCACTGCCCACGCCATAGATCCACACTGGGGACACTGACATGGAAAAACTGCAGCCAACTTTTACTTAGCAAAAGAAATCAGGTATGCTGACAAGTCCATATAAGGCAGAGACAACACACCCATCAGTGTAACTGCACACAATCAGCTGCTTTAACCTGGTGAACAGGGCACACATGATAACAACCAAATACTATAATACTACAAAATAATAACTAAAAACTTATTCCAAAGCCAGAAGCACAAAAATTATCACGTCATCTGATTTATAAGAGTTATGAGGTTTGGGGTTGATTTGTAGTTACTTTACTTTTAGTTACTTTTTTAACCTGCCTCGATTGTCAGTCATGATCTGAAAGCACATAAACTCTGTTGTCATCATGTTATTATTTTTATTTGATCTATTTATTCATTTCCATTAATATTCACAGTACATGAGCACATGTGTAATATAGAAATGCTGACAGGGAGGAAAAAAGGAGGAAATAGAAGAAAACATGAGATCAACAGGACAGAGCTCAAGTAGAAACACACGATGGGTCAACAACTGGTGCAGCTCTGAGAAATAAAATACAAAAAACCAACAAAGAAAAACAAAGCCACTGGAAGAGAAAACAGCAAAAACACAGATACACAAATCAGCAATCTTGTGTTGAGTGTGTGTCATGAAATGTACTGGATAAGGACGGTGAAATAAATAACTGACTAAATAAAAAAAGCCCCCAGGAGCCAGAGGCAGATGGAGAGAGACTCAAGAGACCATTTGTAATCCACCCAACAGTCCTGAAGCCCCCGAGCCACGCATCTCCATCACAACCAAACACCACACAGAAGGAGCAAAGCCCCAGAGACATGGAGACCTCACTGTGGCAGAGAAGGGAAGTCCAAACCCAAACCAACCGGAGACAGGCTCTCCCAGCATGAACAAAACCAAGCTCAAGGTGCCAAAGAGCAGCCTGACACCCAGCAGAGCAGCCCCTCATCCCACAGAGTCCAAGGCTCGGTGCTGGGTGTGTGTGTTGGTGGATGTAAGTGTGTGAAGTGTAAAGGACGTGAGTCTGTAAACCAGAGTGCTACTAAAACTGTCCTTTAGTCCTCCACACATGAAGGATAGGCCATCAATATAAACTGTTACCATGTGAGGGAGTGCAGAATGGGAGCTTTTGCAGGATGAACTTTGGAATAGGATTCGATTCCTGTCTCTGGATTGGATCACTTAGCCACCAGCTAACAGCCCCGCACACCCCTCTTCATCTCCCCCAACCCACCAACCTGCCCATGTTTTGCTGTAGCTCTGAGTGTTTCCTGTGTGACTGCAAGTCAAAAGCTGTGTTTTAGATATGGGTGATGAAGCCTCGATGAAGCCTTTGAGGCTTCTTTCTGATTGTAGTGAAATATGGATTTGAAGCTTCAAAGCCTCAAAGGCAGATCACAGTGACATCCAGCTGTCAGCTGCAATTATAGCAGCCACAAATTTCAAAATGAATCATTATTAAGCATGAAAGTGTTTCAACATTTTCAACTGTTAATTTATTAATGCAATGTTTAAACTAGAACCACAAAGGCTCCTTCTGACCCTGTAAACATTAATGCCAAACTACTATTGTGGCATGCTGGGTTGCCTAGCAGTATTGTTTATGAACACTGCTGTAGCATAAGTGTGCTATGTGATAAACCAAATATACAAGGGACTGTAGCTTGATAAAAGACGAATAACTGGGCTCCTGCAGGCGTGAAGGGGTCATGTGAAAGTATTTACACTACTGTAACTGATTGCTGTCCTATAATCTGCCAAACATGTCAGCTGTGAATGCTTCGGTGTTGGCAAAGTAGCTTTTATATATCCTCGATGTATCCAGGTGTAAACGCTTGCTGAGTATAGGACTGATTATAATGTAGAACACACCGTAGGTACAATAACAAGTGTTATAAAGATCCTTGAAGAGGTTATTTCTTTGTTTCACGTGTAGGCTAACCCCTTCATAACTTCTGTTGACCACAAGCAAAGATACTGCACATAAAAATGTCAAAAAACAACAACGCAAACACACATAAATACCAGAAATCACTTTTTGGCAGACGTTAACTTCCTGGCACAGCAGTCGATCAGAGCGGGCGAGTGCGTGACACAGCGCATACAGAACCAGGCTGGCTGTGCAGTGGGGGAACCACAGATCAGAGGTGGTTTCATGTGCTGTCCTGGCTGATTCCCATCCTCTACACTGACCGTGCGCTGTGTATGCTGTCGTTATACTGAACAGTATGAAGTTGATATGAAGGTGGTATGAAACATCATCAGCTTAGCTTCAAACTAATCTCTGCTATAATGTAGCCCAACTCAAACCATGAACCCACAGCCACTGTGCACCAGTCACACACTGTTCTTTATTCTAACCCATCACAGTGCAACAAACTAACCTGTTCATCTTAATCTGCAGAGGATTTTCATGTAGTCTTTAAATAACACAGTTAGATATTGGGTCTGTACAACGTTTCATATAGTGAAACATGCTGCAAAACAAACTGAGGACTCACATGTAAGCTTCAAATTTCCAGGTTATCAATACTTTATCAACCTGCTGAGCCATCCTTCCCTTTAAGCCAATCTTCTTCCTCTCTTGTCCTTTTTCTTATCGTTCTCCATCTCTGAGTGCTAGCTCGCAGTTAGCTCTCTTTCTTTTCTCCCTCTTAAATCCTCAGCTGGACTTTTAGCTGCAACACACTGTGCAACAAAATGATCACACAGTTTGTGTGTTTGCTGATGTTTGCTGAACTGATAGAAAAGAGCAGTGAGCATAAAGGCAGTAATGTTTTTTAAGGCTAGCAAGATGCTGAACATCTGCAGTCGTTCGTTTTTGAGCCAAAGAAAAAAGTATTTCAAGTATTTCAAATGATTTCATGCCCAAAGTGACGTGAAATACTAACTCCCTCAAATGTGTTGAACCAGAATTAACAAGCCTGTTTTGTAAATTAGGGAGTAACATTTACAGATATTTGTTTAACCCTTGCATGCTTAAGTGGGTCATTTTTGACCCACTTGTGCATTAATTGCAATATCTGAAAAGGTTTTATCCTTTCATGTTCCAGCTATTCCTTAAAAAACACATTTTTATTACCATGTCATGTAAAATTTTAAGTTAGCTATTACAAATTCTTACAAAATCTTTGTATTACTACCCCAAACGCCCACCTAATGTCACGGTCCGCAGTGGCAGACCGTGTGGAGAGTGTGTGGAGGACTCAGGTGCAGACACAAGTGAGGATACGGGAGTGAACTTAAACAAAAGCGAGCCTTTCATTGTGGCTGATAATCACAAAAGAAACAAACAAGAATGAGGGCAGCACAAGAGCAGTAACTAAACAGAAACCTAAACTGGGAACAAACTATGGTAAGGCTATGGCTAGGAATACAAAAGACTGGGCATGGAAACACGGAGGGTGGGAACACAGACGACGCGACACAGACTGCATGAAACACAGAGACTAAATACACATGAGGGATGATCAGGGGAAGCGGCCACACATGGGAGCACAGCTGACACACATGAACCTAACGACAGGACAGGAGAGGTGAAACTGAATACACTGACATTGAATACAGACTTTCAAAGTAAAACAGGAAACATGGAGATTAGACATGACATGAACTAAACATAACCACGTAGACATGACTCATGACAGGTAGACGCACGAACCAGGGAGACGGAGTACAGGGGAAGATGACAGAAGCGACAGCATGAACTTGACAACACAAGACACACAGACATAAACACATGAAGGGCAAGGGAGGCTTAATACAAGGGTAATATAATTACAAATGAGCTGGAATAACTTAATGAACCTAAACAAACAATAAACATCAAAATAGACTAAACACAAAACACTGGGTCGCACGACCCAGGACCATGACACCTAAGTGGTGCATAAGTGACTCACAGTCTTTTCCTCTGCAAGTTTATAGTAACAGACATTTAGCATTCTGTGATTGTGTCACTGACAAACAGCCCGTGCCATACAGGGGGAGGCTCCAGATTCGACAGTGCCAAACTAGCATCAAGTATGGCCCAAACACCAATTTAACATCTGGAAGGGTTTCCACAGGGAGACAAACAGGGGAAGGAGTTCAGACGAATCTGTGGGAAACAGTCCAGCAGTTGTGCAGTAGATTCAGAAAGACACGAGACAACATCACCACAGATTACTTTTGTGTTTCTTCTACACTGACTCCTGGTGACGCCACTGTGGGCTCTCTACAACAGGACAAGGCAGACATCCTACCTGTGAAGAAGGCCTCTGGGAGGTTTACAGCACAGAGTTTGGATTCAGTGGCAGCCTTGTCATGGTCAGCTATGTCTGAAAGAAAGGAATGGCTGTTGTGTTCCTGAGCACGATGTATCACAACAAACGGTGGATGAAAATACCAGAAAGAGAAAAACTGAGGAGTAGGGATGGGTACCGGTATCCGGTGCCATTATGGGTGAGTAGCTTAATGTTGTTTGTGTGTGATTTACGTTGAGTAGGCTAACCACATTATTAAATTAATGCATGTAAGGTGAACTAGCAAACATCATCATAGCTACATGCGGCTGTCTTCTTGTTTGATGGCAGATACTCCCTTCACCCTGGCCAAAAAGGCTAAAATGACCAAAGAAAAAGAGGAAAACAGCTGAACATGAGAGGTTTTTGGACAAAGTTTGTGTTTTTTCCATTGATTAAGCACTGCTTCCAGCCAAGAGTGATACCATATATGCCCCATAGCTGCAGAAAAGGCTAACATTGTTATCTTTTTACAAAAAAAACAGCTGAACATGAGAGGGTTTTTTTTGTACCATCAGGGTGTACACCTCACCCCTGGCGTCGTTGCCCACCTCTCAATTTTAAATACACGTAGACATTGAGGGCTAGCAGGAGGGACCATGCGCTTACCTGCTGCTCTCTGGCAGGTAGCTCCATGCCCTCCTGGGTTTTATTAAATGCACCTTAGAACACACATGCATCAACACTACAATGAGCGGGTGGAGGGAGGTTTGGAGTCTTCTCTCACCCCCGTTCTCTGCGGCCTGCTGGAGCGGGGGGGCTAGGAGGAGGAGTTGGCCGTCCGACTGCGGTCTGGAGTGTGGGGCCTCCCTGCTGCTGCGGAGTCGGGGCGGTCTGCCTCCCCCCACCGCAGGGAAAAGGGTAACACCACCTGGGTCTGGGTGCAGTTCCCCCCTCCATGGGCAAGGGTACCTAGACCCGGTTCGTAGAGTACGCTTGGGGAGTGTGATCGTGTGTACAGCGTCTCTTTATGTCTGTCTCCACGTTGGTTGAGTGGTGGAGTAAGTGCATATGAGAGCATGAGGGTGGGAATGGATGTTTGTATATGTGTGTGCCTGTATGTCTGTGTCTATATGTCAGGTTGGGTATCAGACGCCACCTCTCTGGGGACATCTCAGGCCCTCCAAGGTTTGGAGGCCTATCTCCCCCCACCACCACTTCCCCTGCCAGTGGCGGACTCCCTCAGACATCGGTGCGTTGGTGGTTCTTTGTGTCCGGGGGTGGGCGTCCAGGTACACACCGGCTCACTCCTTGGTGGCTGCTTATCGGGGCCTGGAGCCTGGGGCTCGCTCGGGCCACTTTGGAGGTGGGGTGCCCCCGGCCTCTCGGCCTGGGGCTCGGTCACTCTGGCACAGCTGGCTGCCGGCGGAGCTCACGGGCGCGTCACTGCAACCCCCCCTGGCTTCTGCTCCGCGGCTGCTGAGTGAGCCCTCATCTGGGACTCTCCTCAGCTCTTTCTGGGACAGTGGCGCGGCTGCCCCTCTGTTGGTCTTCCTTGGTCTCTTGTGTTCTGGGGGCCTCTGGATGTCTGGAGTTTTGATCTCCTCCATACCTGCTTCATGCCCTGGAGGACGGGGCTGTGGCCCCCCCACACCCTCTAGCAGATCATTACATGAAGGAACCTTTTAAAAAAAAAAAACAAGCGCGTCCATGCTCATAGGTGTACACACGGGTGATCACACCCACAAACTACACCCTTTTTGGCTCCTACCTCAAAGCACACTGTGTTCTGTTGATCTTATGTGCTGCACAATAATGTTTAGTATTTAGTATTTACTGTCATATTCCCATATATCATTGTGATGTTGTTTATTCTATTACTCTTGTTCTCTTCTGCTTGTTTTCTTTTTTTCTTTCTCAGCAGGTGATCCAGGTGATCGATAGATGCATTTTTCTTCTTTTTTTTTTCTTTTTTCTGCTCATTCTGTTGGTTTTTGTTTTTTGCCCTTCTCCCCCGTCCCTCTTCTCAGCTGTTTCTCTTTCCCTCTTTCTTTCTCCCCTTCTTTCCCCCAGTCAAGTCTGTCCCGTATTCAGTAAGTGAAAATAAAATAAACAATAAAAGGTGAATCAAATGGACCATTACGGCAAGGCTGGGATGGTCAATTTGGTAAAGTAAATCCGTTGGGCATCTTTCTTTGCCTTTAGACAACAATTCTGATGGCAAAAGAGCCAAACGGGACAGGCAAAAGAGAAAAAAAAAAAAAAAAAAAAAAAAAAAAAAGAGAACATGGGAGGTTTTTGGACAAAGTTTGTGTTCTCCATTCTTTAAGCAACGGTTCGAGCACTGTTTAAGCACCGGCACCGTTTCAAAAGTACCGGTTTTGGTATCGGATAAAACCTAAACGATACCCATCCCTACGGAGGAGCATCACGGCCATGATAAGAACTATCATTGATCATTTTAATGTCAAAGTTTCAAGATTAAAGTCCAAATATGAAGATTACTGTTGATCCAAGACAAACTGCCACAGCTAACCCTCGACACAGGCGAGTTTTAGTTATTATTTCTCTTTTAGCACATGTTGTGCCATGGTGTTATGTCATGTTTAGGGTGGCAGTCAATGCTTTACACATACTCCAATGTTAAACAGTGGTTAGCCACAAACAAAGCACATATACACAGTAATTATTAAATACATGGTTTAAAACAAAGAGGGGAAACACTTTCCTCCTGAGCAGAAAGACATTTAAATCTCTTCATTATCTCACAGATAAATGAGGGGAAAAACTCATGTGGCTCCGTATCCACAAGATGAAATTAAAATGCTCAGCCTCAGAGATCATCCAGCTGAGATCATCCAGCCCATAATTAAGCCAGAAGAAGAAGTCAATCTAGCAACCGGCTGATCACTAAAGGTCCTCGCCCTCTTTTATCAAAATATTCTTGCATGAACAGGTTGCTTGAGCTCAGAAACGTGAGGACTTTGACCAGCCAATCACATTAGGTCTAGTCACTGTGAAATATCTACAGAAACGAGGCCTGTGTGATTGACTGTGGGTCGGCAAAAGCAGGACGTAAAAACGCTAACATGACAGAACACGGAATATGGCTGGAAATGTTAATATAACTCTCACGGACTGGAAAGCTGGATGGATGATTGGACGGAGCGTATAAAAGATGGATGGCCTGGCCTGAAGGCAGTAAGTTCTCAAGGAAGATGACAGAAGCTCTAGAGTTTGCAGTGAAAGGACTCACATATTATGTTTACCTCATTAAAAATAATGCACGCCACTTCATCAAATTAGCACTGCATGATTATTACTGTACACTGTGTAGCAAAGCCATTTGGGCATGTTGGAAATGTTTGCTCAGTGGAAAGTTATTCTGTATGTCAGGCTTTACATCCTGAATCAAACCCTGCAGCAACAGTAGACACACACACACACAGACACACACACACATATGCAAGCACAGTGAAGTTTGTCCTAATTTAATAACCTAGAACTTTCACTGCGGCTCAGAAAATTGCATCTTTCAAACACACCAGCAGATGATCCTCACAGTGGTGAATGTTTAATGGGTGCTGTGTGTTATAGCCATGATTGTGGACTAATGGAGATGACGAGTAGATGTACAAATGTCTTAGCTATCCATGCAGTGAGTGTCGGGACATTGACTGAGGTCGTATTATGGCGCTGGAGAAGTAAGTACATCACCTAGTAACCACTAATTTCGTTAATTCAAACAGAGAATAAATGAAAATATCAGTTTCTTTGATTTCACTGGCATTCATGAAATGAAGATTGCAGCCAGCTTTCTAAAGCTCTTCAAAGGGACCTAGTTTACTCTTTTAAAATCTCTTCATTATATACAGGGCTTTAGTTCATCCCGTCTCTCCTCTCCTTCACCTAACATCAGCTTTCTTCTGATGTTATATGTTTGCTCATTTACAAAGAAATAAAATGCATTTTAATGAGAAAGAATCTCACAAATCATTTGCACATTATTGAGTAAAATAAGTATTTGATTCCCAAGTAAAACACGACTTAGTTTGATGAGAATCTCTTGTTGGTGTGCCAACAACTTACTTGTGGTGCTAAACTGTAAACTATCTTTTTTGCACTTCTGCATTCTTTTTCTTTTACACGAAGACATTTCAGATAAAAACCATAATTACCTCAGTGGCATGAGCAGAGGGGAGTTCCTCTTCTGTTGGCCACAGATGTCTCCATGAAATGCCAACGCCTCCTATTTTTCTTACCCTAGTAGTGAGAAGGTTGTTTGGTTATTTTGCTGTGACTGCTGCTGGCACATTGCAGAAAAGGGAACCTACTACCTCCCTAGATGGCTGAAAGTTTGAACAAAGACACATCAGAACTGGTTTAGGATAAATCAGGCTAACATTAGCATTCTTGACAGTAAGATATCCAATCAGATCATGCCAGGAGCTTCTTGTTGGGTACCAAAGTGTCGAGGTGCAAATATTACTGGGGTGTTTACACGTATTTGTTTGTATGTATACTTTTTAAAATGTGTTGATTGAAGAAAATCCTACTGTAAATAAATTCCAAATTGTGTTCCAGATATTGTTTTTCAAATTCATTGAAGATGTATGCTGTACAAATATTCCACTGGGAAAAAACAGAAAGAAAAACATTCATGACATCCACACCAATCGTTAGTGTATGTGAACTTCTGCCTACACCTTTAAATCGCGTTTAAAAACCCACCTGTTTAAGCCTTCCAAACAACTTAGTTTTTAACTTTTCCCCGGTTCGTGCTTGTTGCCACGTCACCATCTGATAACTGTATTTTCTTTTGCTGATAACTGTCACGGCTGCCGAAGCGAGCCGTGTGGAGTTGGAAGAAGGACCCAAGATGCAGGCAGTGGATGAGATACTGGTGGTTTTATTTACAGAGGTGTAGTGGCAAACAAACAGTGGGGCATAACAAATAACTAAAGACACCTAAACTGGGAGAACTAAAAATAACAGACCTGGGAGCATATGACAACGGGATGAGAAGCAGAGAGACGCAGACGAGGAACAGGGTAACAGACTGACACGGAGTTATACAGACGAACCGGCAACAGGCAGGAGAACACACAGGGCTTAAATACACACCAGTAATCAGGGGATGAGAAACAGGAGGGCAACACAGCTGGGAGGAATCTGAGCTGACAGAACAGGGGAAACGTAAACTGAGCACACTCACATATGACACAGACCTTCACAATAAAACAGGAAACTCAGAACACCACACCAAGACGCAGACCTGACACTGAGAGACAGACAGAATGACACATGGAACCTGAACTAAACTAAACGTGAGATACAACCGAGAACAATTCCTTAAACATGAAACTCAAATCATCATCATCATCATCATGAACACAACAAGAGAACAAGAACACAATCCCCGATGCAAACTTAAATCAAAACACAACAAACTCAAAATACTGGGTCCAACGGACCCAGAACCGTGACAATAACTGTATTTTCCTGCTCCTTTACTGCCGTAACCCCGCAAATGCGGCTCGTCTGTGAAGCACTTTGATTACCTGGGACTTTTAAATGTGCTATAGAAATAAAATTCAAACTGAAACTGAACTGAAACTAAAACTGTGTTCAATGTGTCATCATCTTATCCCATACACAGCAATATTTATGAGAATAACAACTGGAAATGTAAACATTTAATGGACTGATTGGAACATTTAAAGTAGCTGCTTTGAACTCAGAAAGTCTCAGGTTTCCAAACGCAGGATCTGAGCACAGACCAGGCTGCTGCTGAGCCCACTGGGTAGAACGGCGGGTCGAGAAAGGGAAACTATTTAATAAAAACATCATCACTGTGCCATCATACATGCCTCTGAATGAGACATGTATAAGCACACTGGCCTAACAGTCTTCTGTCAGCAGAGAAGCTTCTCACAGTTTGAATCACACACAGAAATATAAATGTGCTTGTTTCAGGTACAGATTTTTCCCATCATGTGATCACAGAGAACGATGGTTATCGAATCAAATTCAGTAAATAGAAAAATGTAATATCACCTTGACTTTTCTCAGAAGTCATGGTGTAACTTTTAGAATGAAGCACAAGAAGAAAGACTGTATACACCACAGTCCCATGTCCACATATCTCATTTATTGTTATTGCTAATATGGCAACAGAAGAGCAATAAAAAAGTTGAAGTAAACACATGATGAACTTTAAGATTAAAAAGACCAAATAAAGCCGCACACGTGTAACTGTGAGCTGTAATGAAACGCTGCTGTCACACACGTAATGGCATCGCCTTCGAGCAGCTCTCCAAGCGCTGCCCTTGTTTGCCTGAGTATTTTGTCACGGCACACGTACGTGAGCTTTTCTCTGAAGAGGAGGAACGCGGACCTGAGTCTAATTGAACGTGATTAACACTAACTGGAAACAAAACAGCATGTAATAAACGTCCACTCTAAAGAAGCACGTATACATGACAGAATGGGGTCAATGAATTAGAGATATAGTAGCGAGAGGCTGTCTGCTGAGTGCAGAGATTCAGCTGTGCACACCAGTGCTGCTTTCCAAATGCATTCATATATTCATTAAATGCTGCACTTTAGAGGACGTTTATTAAAGAAAAATGAATTTCATACAGCGTCCACTCTAATTTACTCTGCTTACAGCTGTGGTTATGATCAATGTGCAGACGGTGGAAAAACAAAACTTTTTATTTTACTACACAAATGTCATCTGAAATGTCACGCACAAACAACGTTGGATATTATTATGAATATATATATATATATATATATATGAGTACTAATAACTTACTGTGACCAAAAGATTAAAACCTTTTCAAAGGATGTTTTCAGTGAACTGTAGCTTTGGTCATTAATATTGTCCCTGAAAACCTTATCAGAAACACTTGCACGTCCTGCTTTAATAAAACGTGTAACTGAGTATAACTGTTTATATATAACTGTGGATGCTCGAGGTCTTAAAAATCTGGTGAATGTTTAAAGTTTAGTTTTTGAATCCTGAATATATCCATCTGTAAAAGCTTTTTTGTAAGATTAGTGTGTCTCTTAACTTTCACTACTCATTAAAATACTGTGAAACAATACTGTGAGTGATGCAGGGCTGACACAGGGACACAGACAACCCCACTAACTGTGTGTCCTCCCACAGTCCAAACTCCACACATTGTGGACCTGCTTGCTACGAGGCAACAGTGCTAACCACTGCACCTCCATGCAGTTATTACTTATTATTATATCACAAGAGATGATCAGAAGCCCGAACACTGAGGAAAGTTACCTCACAGAGTTTTTTCAAACTGTGCCAGGTTGTCTTTTAATAACAGAGAACAACATAAGTAACATTGTTCTATGACCACGTCACTGAATATGTAAATGCAAAGGGTTGTTTTCCTTCTAACAACTGTATGAGGATTGAATATTACACTGAAATATGAAGAAGACAAGTTGTTGCTTGTTGTCTTTGAGTTCGTTATTGCTGTTATGTTACATACAGCATGTCAGCTTTACTGTAAACTGTTGTTGCTGCGATCTCAATGTTTTGAATCACAATAAAGAAATGTCTCTACTCTAATCAACATCTAGTAGATACACCTCTCATTTATGAGGAAGCCTCGGTAAAATTTACAAACGGTTGTTGTTCAGAGCAGCAGAGTATAGAGTAAAGATTTTGTGTAAGTGCTTCCAATAAATGGAGACAGTGTTGAAAACTCAGTCAAGAGCAAGTGAAGACATAGCACTAAAGATGCAGAACAAGCGATGGCAGACGATGTGACGGAGCAGCTGCCGTGAGAGGAGAACAGACTGAGAGAACGGAGCAGAAGCTGGGGACCTGACACATCTGGTTAAGGTAGAAGAAAAAACAGGAAGCAAAGGAAGAGAGATCCAAAGTAAAACCTCACTTTTTCTTAAATAGAGCATGAAGACCACGGGACCTGGCTTTTGCTCGCAAACTGGGCCATGATCACATAGTTTATGGCTGAGGCATGATGTGTAAGGATTAAAGATGGCTGCCCTCGGGGCATACAGCAATACCATTACTCTTGATGGATTCCTTTTTTGCTCACATATTCTCTGCAGACATCAGAAGGGCCACAAGGCTTGACTAATGCATGGCATGATGATGGGATCAGAAGAGGCAGGGGAGGGGTTCTCAGCAGCTTCACCAATCCTCCAGCTCCCATCTCTATTTTCTTCTCTCATCCCCATCTACGCTGCACAGTGCTCCCCTCTGCACTCAGCCTGTCAGGTTTGCTTTGTCTCCAGGATTTAAAGGACTGGAGATTGTTGGTATAGATGCTTTAAATAAAAAAGGTTTAAGATAAGAAGCTCTTAACGAACTTTCAGATTATCTTTATTAAGACCAGCTATTGGTGAAGTGCAGGAACAAATAAGAATAAACTTCACTGAGAAATGTTTGATGTTTTTTTTATTTTGCTTGTTTACCATATTTACCATATTCTTGTAATCAAGCTGCCTCTAAAATGACTGTTTAATTAACAAAAAACTATTTCAAGAAGTAAGCAATATATTTGCACAACACGGCCTTGTGTTCATGTGAAACCACACAACTATAATATAATTGTGTTCTTTTGCTATGTGATAGGCTTGTAGGCTAATGTAGGCTAATGTAGAGAGAGAGAGCGAGAGAGAGCTGGAGCAAAGTCAAAACAAAAATCCATGTAGCCGCACTGAGCCAGCCGGGTAGACACAGGGACCCTGACACCATTGCTATGCTCTGTTTCGTGTTCAGCTCCATTACTTCCGCTTCTGGTGTCAACATCCACTCCCACTGCTACTGCCTCCGCTGCCAACCCTGATCCCATGCAGATCGGTTCCTCTTGGCCTAGGAACGGGGACAACATTTCCGTGCCTGTGAACGATTCTATTGTAGATCTCCCAATCCCTTTTTATCCCTCTAGTTGTGTTCACCCCTACCCCGTTACTTTAATGTACCCGGTCAAAATTGACCAGTCAGTTTTAACGGCTCTTAAATTAACATAACAAACAGTTTTCACATTTATTACCTATCCTGGTCACTTTTGACTGGGAACACCACAGATGTAACAAAGTTGATTAAAACACTCAAACACTCAAAAGAGGTGCTCATCACTTTTATATGTTCAAGTACATAGTGTGGAGGATGTCATAAGACCTCGAAGCAATCGGATGTAAAACACAATATTTATGAGTTTTTACATTTGTAAATCCCCTATTCCCGCTACAGCTTTCAACAACCAGGTATTTGCACATATCACCCATCAGTCTGAGCCCATAATCTTGCATCAGGCAATCACCAGAAGATTCTCTCATTTTTCACTTTTAAGTCTCCGGACACCCCAATAATTCTCGACTACTCTCAGTAAATGAAGCATAATCCCCATATTGACTGGTCAAGCTGCAGGATTGCTAGCTGGAATCTGTTTTCCTTACCTCTTACCTCAGCCCTTCCCTCAGCATCCACTGAGTCAGCCCCCGTTGAAAACACTACACCGGACCTTTCCTCAGTTTCCCAGGAGTACTATGATCTGCAGGAGTTTTTTAGCAAGCAGAAGGCACTATCTCTGCCACCCAACTGGCCCCACGACTTCGCTATTGACCTCCTCTCGGAAGCACCTTTACCTACCAGCCAGTTGTATAACTTATCGAAACACGATTGAGAAGCCATGGAGAAATACATCAAGGAGTCCTTTGCAGTTGGTTTCATCCATCCGTCTTCCTCTCTGTTAGGTGAGGGTTGTTTTTTTTTTCTTTTGGAAAGAAGGACGGGAACCTTCCTCCATGTATTGATTACCTGGGCCTAACGAAATCAGGATCAAGAACAAATGTCCCTTGCCTTTGATAAACTGCTTTTGAGCCACTGCACGGCGCGACAATATTCACCAAACTAGACCTTCGCAACGCTTATGCTTCTGGTCTGCATCAGAAAAGTTGATGAATGGAGGACACTTTGAATACCTTCTGATGCCATTTGGTCTAATCACTGCTCCTGCTGTTTTTCAGACGCTAGTCAATTATTTTTTGAACATATTTGTTTTTGTGAACTTAGATGATGCACTCATCTTCTCCAAGTTACTGGCAGAGCATCAGGTCCATGTCCATTCTGTCCTCCAGTACCTCCTGGAGAATGGGTCATATGTCAAAGCAGAGAAATGTGAGTTTCACTTTTCCATCTGTCTCTTTCCTAGGATTTATTTTGACAGGAGGACAGGTGAAGACGGACCCAGCTAAGGTTCGAACTGTCAAGGAGTGACCACCACCCATCTCTCGAAAACATCTCCAGCAGTTTCTTTTTAGTATGTCGATAGAAAAAACAATTTGCACCTTGACCAAATGCTTTTAGCCTTCAGCTTTTAGCCATTCACAAGCATCTGACATAATTCTAGCTGTGAATTGGTAGAGTTCATTTAAATTGGCTGGGTTATGGCACAGACCTGACTTTTAAGCATAGTGCAAAATCATTTTGATATAGACTTTGGGAAGGCCCTTCCATTAGTTAAACGTTGGTCTGCTTTATCCATTTCAAAAACCAGTTTTGATGTTTGTTTGGGATCATTGTCCTGTTGGAGCATCGCATCCACACTTTTCATTAGTCATGTCACATTCCTCTCATTTGGCTCAGCTGTAAAATTTCAGTAAAGCTTGAAGGCAGGGATTTCTTTGTTGGTCACCACCCTCTCAGTTCATGGCGATGCAAAACTTGCTTCAGTGTGGACAATGACGATGGTGTTCTAGCAGTTTTCATATTTCCATTGTTCTTACCATTGGTCAATCCAACAAGTGCAGTCAAACAAATGATCATTAATGATCAATTAACCTGCCTTGGCCTTGTCAAGTTAAGATTTGTAGATTAAGATTTTCCCACATAGCAGGCAGGTCTGGCCCGGATCCGGTATCAAGCCGGCACTGCTGGCTGACTTCTGGCATGATAAGACGTATGTCATCCAGATATGGGCCAGGCCTGGCATAGATGCCACTGTTTATGTGATGGTATACCATATCTGACCCGATTGTAGTTTGGTTTATGTGGCCCAGGCTCATAGAAAACAGGTCTGGCCCGGATCTGGCATCAATATTATGTTCTGGCACATGTTGTTATTACATGGCTTGATTAAGGTACACATTAGGCTGACATCTGGGGCCAGAGCTCAAACTGTTCTGGGCCAGCAGTATGTCAACAACTGGCCCGTGGCTGCACACAACTTACACATGGCCCACATACCGCAAAGAATGACGGCCCTTTGGTGGTGCCAGAGGTCATCCACACATGTGCCAGCACAGGACCACCAGTGTGTCTGAAACTGGCATTGTGCTGACCCATGTGTGGGCCACATCTGGTATCACATCATTCTTTGCGGTATGTGGGCCATGTGTAAGTACATTATGTGGGCCAGATCCGGGCCATACCAATTTTGCTATGTTGGTTGTTGCCTTCATTGCAACTTATTAAAAGATTTGATTGTGTGTATTAAAAAGGAAAACCCACACTTATCCCAAGTAGGCCCCAAATGTCTTCTTCCCACACAGAGCTCACAGCAGTTCTGCCCTTTTGAGCATCCAAAGAATGAATTTCATAGACAGCCCACAGTTGGCTTGCACAGAGAGCCCACATAGACTAGACCATGTTAGGAGCCATGGAAATCTTACCATTTTGATTCCCCAGGAGGGAATTCCATGGGTAGCCTACAGTGGGAATACTCATAGAAAAACCTATGTATGGGCCTTAGTGGGTTGCAACATGCAAATGCACATTTTCATTTTATCCCTGAAGGGCTACAAGTTCTGCCCTCTGGGGGCCCGCACTGTCTTATTTACTGGCATAATATTGGTGATAAGGAAAGGCTATACAAGGAAATGTGATGGTTGTGGAGAAATAGAAATCGAACTGGATCTTACTGACAAAAGAACCAATGTTATCAACTCCTATTCAGTTTTATAAGAAAGATTCACTTTCTTTGAATCACATTCTGGTCTATACCGTACATACAGTTTGTGATGGTAATGTACCATTTTTGTCATGCGCCGCGGCGTGCGTGCACGAAAGGATCCAAACACAGACTCAAGCGCTAGCAGAAAATGACACTTTATTATAACAACAAAAGGCGACCCGGGAAAACCAAAGGAGCAAAACGAGGAACTAAAAAACCCGGGGAAACAATGACGCAAGGAAGCCGGAATCGGGACCGTGGGAGGCTGCAACAGAAACGGGAGAAGATTACCAGGGAGCTGGGAACCTGAGGAAACACATCAAAACTGAATTAGACTAGTTGGCCTACGATTAGAGCGGGACCGTGGGAGCTCGGGAGGGAAGTCCGTGAGAAGGAAATCCGTGGAGGTAGTGGATGTGTCATGGCTACTGAACGGACTCACGCGCAGACAGTTCTTTCAAGGAAACAAAAAGCGGATTTATTTACAATAGGGATCACCTTAGTGCAAAATATATGTACAGTGAGTTGGGAGGGGGTCCAGGGCTCCAGGGAGAGAAGGGGGGGGGAATCCACACACACGCTTCCTCTTCCACTCAGTCACCGCCACCGCTCCTCCGCACACACGCACTCCTCTTCAGCCGCACTCGCTCCAACACTCCACACACTGCCCCACTTGGACAGGTCCAGTGATTCGGTCCAGAATCTACAGACAGAAGGTCAAGGTTAGTTCCACAACATAAAACACATGTAAGCGATTCTTCTTTGAATATGCCGTGAGCACGAACTCAGGTGGTTCAACGTTCCAGCGGTGAGCTGCTCTGTGCCACTGCCTTAAATAGCAGCTGGGGAAATCAGCCAGATCAGCCGCAGGTGGACACCATCACACGGGTGCGTGGGCCAAGAGTGAGAGCCCGTAATGAGCTCCACCCAGGCAGAGAGGAGGAGGAGAGACAAAAAACCAAAACTAACAACAACAAAACCTGTAGCCAGCGTGGGCCAACCAGAGAGACACGGGGACCGTGACAGGATGGGCCAGATGATGCACCGGGTGATCCAATTGAGCAGGAGGACAGGCAGGTGGAAGACGCTGAACGCTGGATCGAAACCACAGAGAGGTGATTAACGGACTGGCGTGGAGCATCCGTCAGCGCCGGGTTAAGTAGCTCTTCAGGTAATCACCCCGATGGAGAGAAGGTGTGCTGGTGATGGCCCAGCCTGGGGGTGTGGCTACCCGCGCATCACACATTCCACACACAGGACCACGGACCATGACAATTTTCCTATTTGCCGACCACCAATTGACTCTTGTTAATAAACACTAAGAAGAAATAGAGGACATTCTGAGCACGAATACTAAGAAAAAAGGTAGGTTTCTTAAAACCTAACAAAATGCTGTCTAATCATTGCCATCATTTAAACATGACTATGACTGTCTGATAACATGTTTACATAGCGCCAAATCACAACAGCAGTCGCCTCAAGGTGCTTTATATTGCACAGTACATTGTACAATAATAATATAACAATGTTCCTAGAGTATTTCAAAGTAGAATGGGAGGCAGAGCCTTCAGTTTTCAGGCCCCTCTTCTATGGAACCAGCTCCCCATTTGCTTTTAAGATTAGACTTCATACTTAATAGAAATCTGCTCTCTCTTTCTAGTCCCTGTCAGTACTCTTGCTGCAGCATTGTGGATTATCTGAAGGCTTTTCAGTGAGTTTTTAGGACTTCCTGATAATAATGAATTACAGTCGTCCAGCCTGGAAGTAATAAATGCATGAACTAGTTTTTCAGCGTCACTCTGAGACAGGATATTTCTAACTTTAGAGATGTTGCACAAATGGAAGAAAGCAGTCTTACATATTTGTTTAATATGTGCGTTGAACGACATGTCCCGGTCAAAAATGACTCCAAGGTTCCTCACAGCGATACTGGAGGCCAAGATAATGCCATCCAGAGGAAGAGTCTGGTTAGATACCATATTTCTAAGATTTTCAGGGCCGAGTACAATAACCTCAGTTTGATCTGAATTAAGAAGCAGAAAGTTAGCGGCCATCCAGGTCTTTATGTCTTTAAGACATTCCTGCAGTTTAACTAATTGGTGTGTGTTACCTGGCTTCATGGACAGATAGAGCTGTATGCTATGTCTTCTGATGATGCTGCCTAAGGGAGTATCATCCATCTATTAGGATTGCAGTATAAGAACATCCACACAGTTAGTGTTAACCATATTTCAGCCATGGTCTCAGGCCACCTGCTTCACATGTTATCCATCCATTAGCAATTATTAGCAGTTATCACAATTATGCACCATCCTGTTCCTGCTGATAGGCTGTTCTCATCTCATGTAAGGGTGCTAGAGCTCCATTGCTCATACGACTCAAAGCAGGTAATGAAACAACTTGCTCAGACTTAGGGCAACAGTGAAATTTACTTCATTTTTAATAGCTAATCAAGACAGAAACAACACAGACACGGTATCCTGTTTTCTCTGTATTATTGTAGGGTCTTTACCTTACAATGTAAAGTATCCTAAGGCAAATGTTGTTGTGATTTGGAAAGATATAAATGAAACTGAACTGAATTAAACAGACTGGAGACAACAGCAGAGATTAAACATTCCCACAGCATTGTTTGTAATATGGTTTCTTTTCTGTTTCACTGATTCAAATGTATGTTTAGTCTTTCTGCTAGTCTTTGCAGGAGTGAGACTATGATCCATTATCTCTGTAGGTGTTGATTACAAATGATAATAGTGACTTAATGAGCTGATAAGATTCAAACTCGGTGGAAAGACGCTCTAACTTTGACCAACACAGTGAAGCGTTCAAGCTCCCTTACATGTTATAATTTTAAAAGAATGTTTCTCCTTTCCACGCTTCTAATGACACCTCGAGGACAGTGTCTGTGTCGGCACAGCTGTCAGTCTTAACAGCAAGCTCCGAACTTTAAGCCTTAAAATGGTGCTTTTTGTGTTTTTTAAACCACCATGTACAATTCTCAGGAACAGGAAACATGTTGTAAAAATGCTTTTTATTGCATTTTATTAAATGTGTTAAATATAATAAGACTGACTCCCATTTGGAGGCAACCTTGAATGGCCACCGGAGGAACTGCCGTTCTTGATGCATCCACACTGGGTTAGTTTTTCAGCACCAGACTCCGCCCCCTCTGTGTCCATAACTGTGATCCAGTAATGCATCCATATATTTAGCTCCTTGTTCTGAGACCCACACTGAGCCACATGTAATGCTCTCAACCTGTGATTTGTTAGTTATGGCTCTACTAATTTAATAATTCATTTGCTCCTATTTGTTTCTATTGCTGCACAGAGCAGCAGTAGTGTAATAGAGCATTGTGCCGATGAAGCATAATCATCAGAAACAGGTGTTGTAAGGTGTAGGGAGGAAAGTAGCATCATTGTGCATAACTCTGTGACCTTCATTTTACCCCCACAGTAGCTCTCACACCTCTAAATGAACTAGTTGAATCACTGTGCCTTTTTCTGTTTTTTTATATGCAGGTGCTACTGCTGAAGGAGCGCTGCAAGGTCTTAGGCCTGTGAGAGCATGCTTGATAGAAAGGGCTTGCATCTTAAAAAGCAGAGGACTCAGTGGAGCACTGCTGAGTGCCTCGGCATGAAAAGCAAGCTGCAGTTAATTGATACTGCTGAGCTGGAGCCTCGTCTCTCTCTGCCATCCCTTCCAGTGGCTGCCATGATGAATGACTCTTCTCTGAGACAGGCTTTGGACTGTTTGTCTGTCTGTCTGAGCTACAAATGTTTTGGCTAAATTGCTGTCACAATCATTTAATCTGGTCACCCCAGAGAAAAGAGATACCCGACTCAACATCTTTAACTGTTCTCTTGGCCTGCCTCCCCATCCTCCCTCTCTCTCTTTGTCCTTGCAGTGTGCTCCTCAGCAAAGCAGTCACCTCCTCTCTTCTCCTTGTTTTCATTCTCTCTTCTCTATGCGTGCTGCATAGAATTCTTATTTGTCTCTCTGGTGACACTAATTGGAAAATAGCTGGAGGCTCCCCCTGGGCTCCAACCCCAACAGTCTTTTTGCTGATTAGTGGCAGCTTAAGAAAGTTGGTCAAAAGAGTGGTGACAGACACGATTTTGCTCTGTCCATCTGTCCCTCTGAGCCATATTTTGTCCTGGTGCCCATTGGTTGGACATACACGGATGGAAGGAGATTTTGTCTTACACGTGTTCCTGTTATTGCCATGAAGCATGCACCACATAGACATGAGCACATAAGTTCATCCAGCAAATGAACTTGTGTATACTATTTTGAGTATATTATGTAAATGTTTATAAGTGACCATGCTTAATTTATGAAAAGGTGCAGAGTGTGTGAGTGTGTCTAGCGCTGTATTAATCTGTGATGGTGTTTTGCACCGTATCATCTCCTCAACTCTGCATGAATTACTAATGGAGGCATACTTTGAGAGTGGATATTGCGATCTTTACAGGAGATGTTTTCTGACGTATTTGCTTAAACCAGTTCAGCTAAACAAGAGTAAGAAATGTACCCGCACGTCTAAATCAGACACGGGTATTTTAATAAGGAGGGAACTGAACATGATTTATTGATATACAGAATTCAATTGAGCTATTTGGTGATTATCCCTTATGGCCCATCACATCAGAATTGAATCCCAGAGGTGACAGGAATTAGCGCAGGACCCATCAGAGTCTAGATGCTGGAGGTGGATATGAAGATGGAGAATGCAAAATGGTCTGCAAGGGAGAATGACAGCTAATACTAAGACAGATAAATGTGGGGGGATGTGCCAGGAAGAGTGTCTGGCCAAAATCAAACATGCAGATCATCAAGAATGACGTTTCCACACCACATCAGGTGAGCCCCAGGTCAGCAACAACTGCCTCCATTGTAACTGGCCAGCAGGATGACAGTAGAAACAAAGAGAAACAGGAAAGGTTCATTTAATTATATTTTATTTATATAATTAAAATCACCTCAAGGTGCTTTGTATTGTAAGGTAAAGACCCTACAATAATACAGAGAAAACCCAACAATCATGTGACCCCTATGAGCAAGCACTTTGCCAACAGTGTGGAAGAAAAACTCCCTTTTAACAGGAAGAAACCTCAAGCAGAACCAGGCTCAGGGAGGGGCGGGGCCATCTGCCACGACTGTTAAGGGTGCAGGGAGGGACAAAAGACATGCTGTGACAGAGAGCCAGAGATGAATAATAACTCATAATTAAATGCAGAGTGGTGTATAAACAGAAGAGAAATAAGCTAGGGATAATCTTGAAGAAAGAGTCTGTGAAGTGTTGTGGGAGTGAAGACAGTGTGAGACAGGATCATGAGTTACAAACTGGAAATCAGAGGGCTGATGTTGAATGTTGTGCATACGCTGCACAGACTGGTTGTCAGTGACAGGAGCGATATGAATTCTAGAGTAACCCAGATGAAGTAATAGAGAGCGTGTCCAGAGGTTTTGGTGATTGAAGTAGACTTCATTGGACATGTAGGTGAAGTGAACAGAGGTGATGAGGTGGTGTTGGTTAGCTATGATATTAACAGAGAAATACAGAAATTTTGTAAATCCATTAATATAGAGAGGTTAGTAGACCCAGTCAGGCATGGAAATTCCCATTGCTACATCCCTTTTCTTTTGCAAAGACAATGGGTTCTTCCATTTGAACTATTCATAGGCTGAGAACTCAGTTTGCAACTGGAACAAAACTTAGACATGACATTTCTTTGTTGGTCACCATTTTCTTCAAAAATTAAAATTTCTTCCTTCCACTTAACTTTTTAGCTTTCTTTCCATTTTCTTTTATTATTATTATTTTTATTTATGTATTTATATATTTTTGTTTTGTTTCTTCTTTTCTTTTTTTTTCAATAAGTCAACACATCACAAAACTATGACTCAAAATATTATCACACATGTTTTGTTCTTTTCTCCAACCAGTAAACAAATCACAACATATAACTCAAAACATCATCACACGTTTGTTTTTTTTTTGTTTTTTTTTTAGACTTATCAACCCCTTTACTCACAGATTACCCCTTATTTGCATACATAGTCCTTCAGATCTCCAAAAGTTGATTTGTTCATCTGGACGTAAGGTACATCTTTCACCATCTTACAATGCTGTGATTGCAGCCATTCCCCAACTCTCTGTGAGTGGTACCCATGGCCATTGATCAGTGGGTTTTGGTCAGTGGGTTTTGATCAATGGTTGTTGATCAATGGTCATGAGAATCTGCATAATTAAGATTAAGGAACTGACCTCCCAGCCCTTTGTTCCTTCAGTGGGCTGGTTTCAGTCATTATGCAAATGTGCTGTTTATAAGATTGAAACCTGCAGTCAGCTGAGACTGAAGAAGTCACCTGGATGATGACGAAACATTTCTCCCACAAAACGCTACGTCCAGATGAACAGAATCAACTTTTGGAGATTTACTTACCTGGATGATTGAGACGATAGTCCTTGTCACAAAACGGCCGGAGGCCGAGTACCAAAAATCAAACCCACGGAGGCAAGGAGATGATTCTGAAAGCAGGCGGGTTAACCAGATTTCCAAGATGAGTGGTTCAGTGTGATGGAATTTCCAGGAGTAACTAGAACACAGGATTGCAAGGTTAGTAGAGCACTTGAGATTCATAGACATGAAGCATGAGGCCTGGTTACCAACATAGGGTAGTGGACGAACTGGCGAGGAAGCAGTGTCAGCAAGCAGCTTAAATCTCCAACCTGATTGCCTCAATCAGCTTCAGGTGAGGGAGGCTGTAGGCTTTGCCCATGGGTGGATACCAGAGAGCTCCAGACCTTCAGTGGAATTTTACAGCCACACACCCAGACCATGACAGTCCTTCAGATATCCAGGTTGTTGTACTACCCGTCCTGACCTGGTAGTGCTGTTTTTGTGTGTTCTCTTTGATCTGTGTCTACACAGTAATGTTCTGTCCCTCAGGCTGGGGATGTCAGGCTGACATGTCTTTTTTGACCTCCACAGCTTGCCTCAGATGGCGCCGATTCCTTCTGAGGACTCTGCCGTTGTCTAACTCCACATCATAGGATCTGTTTCCCAAATAGTTACACTCTCTAGCCTTGGTCCATAAGGTGTGTGGTTCAAAAGGTTGGACTCACACCAAGTCCCCTGGGTTTAATGTGTCTATGTCGCCATCCTGTTGTAATACTTTGTTCGTCTCTCTCTGTTTTTCATCAGCGCTAATTTGTTATCAGTCACTTTGGGTTGCAATAATCTGTCTACTATTGGAAGGAGTGTCCTCGTCCTCCTGCTCAAGAGGCTCTGTGCAGGGCTGGTAGTCAAACCTTGTGTTGGGGTGTTTCTGTGGTCCAATAAAGCCAGATATGGATCTTGTCCAGCCAAATTTGCCTTTTTCATGAGTCGTTAGGCGGTTTTAACAGCAGACTCTGCTTTGCCGTTGCTCTGCGGATAGCCAGGCGATGAGGTATGGTGTTGAAATTCCCATTTCCGGCTGAAGTTGGCAAACTCTGTCGAGCTGTACTGGGGCCAGTTGTCAGAAAAAACAATATTTGGTATTCCCTGACGTGCGAAATGAGTCTTTAGTTTTCTAATCACAGTAATCAACTTTGTATCAGGTAGATAATCTATCTCCGAAAAGTTGAAGTAATAATCAACAGTTATTAGGTAGTCCCTACCCTCAAAGTTGAATAACTCTGTCTAGAGACTCAGTAGACGCAGTCTCTAGCTGTCCTGAGTCACCCTTATGTTCTGATGTGTGTTGAGTGAATTTGCTGGGTTATATCTGCCTGGAGTGCTTCTGGAATCACCACTCTCTTTCCCTTGAAGACCAATCCATCCTGTGTGCTCAGTTCATCCTGCAAAGATTGGAACTGGGTTATTTCAACAGGTACATCTTTCTTACAGGCCGACCATCCATTTTGCATTGTTTTTATCAGCGTTTGTAGTGTGTGGTCGGTTCTTGTCCCTGCTCGTATTCTGTGCATGCTTTCTGTTGAAACAGGTACATAATCTACCATGTTGACACATTCTGTCTCCAACTCCGTCTGGCTTTTGATGCTCTCTTGCAGGTAGGCCCTACTCAGTGTATCAGCGAGTAGCATATCATGGCCTTGAACATATGTTATGCTTATGTCATATTTTTGCAGCCTTAATAACATCCTTTGCAGTCTCTTAGGTGCATGTAAATGCGGCTTTTTAATAATGTTCTCGAGTGGCCTCTTGTGGTCTGATTGCACTCTCACAAGACCACCATAGATATATTGGTGGAATTTCCCCATCCCAAACACAATAGCTAAACATTCCTTTTCAATTTGTGCATAACCTCTTTCAGTGAGCATCAGTGCACGACTTGCAAATGCCACTGGTTTTCCATGTTGAGTCAGAGCTGCTCCCAGTCCCTTCTTGCTGGCATCACACTGCAGTGTCAGCTCTTCTTCAGGGCTGTAATATTTCAAAACTGGGATTTGTGTTAGTTTTTCTTTCAATCTTTTAAATGCATCTTCCTGCACGTCTGTCCACTCCCATAGGCTGTCTCTGTGTGTTAGTTGTCTGAGAGGCTCACAGTCACCTGACAGATGCTTGTAGAACTTTGATAAAAGGAAAAGTCTCAGGTTTCTGTCATGATCCATTTCTGCTAACTCAGTTGTCTCTCCTTTTCCAGTGATCAGGATGTCATCAACAATGATGTACGTGCCTGGCAGGTTCTTTAACGCTTGCATCAGTTTGCGCTGAAAGACCTCTGGCACTGGGCTAATCCCCATTCGCATTCTCAGCCAACGAAAGCGACCAAATGGTGAATGTTGTGAGATGGCTTGACGCCTCTGTAAGCTTAACATGCCAAAAGCCATGTTTCAGATCACACAATGTGAAAACTTTAGCTTTTGACACATCCGGCAAGATGTCATCTATTGTTGGTAACGGGAAATGACTACGCTTCAAAGCTTTGTTGAGCGGTCTCGGGTCAATACATATCCTGGGTTTGCCATTTGGCTTCTGCACTGTCACCATCCCACTGATCCAATCAGTACTACATTCCACTGGTGCTATTATTTGTCTGTCTGCAAGACTCATCAGTTCCTCTTTCAGTGGTTTCATCATCGACACTGGGACTCTGCAGTGGAAAGGTGAGCAAAAATTGGAGCTCATGAAGGTGGATATACCGGGGGTATACCAGCACAGTCAGAGGTCCAGAGCACTCTGAAACAGGTTATTATTAAGGAGGTCTCTGCCCGTTGCTGCATTCATCTTTCCCTCGACCCTGACTGGTCTCCCAGGTCTAGCTGTCACCACCTGTTGGAATGGTATTGGTCATGACTGATACAGGTTCAATCTTTGCTTCATCAAACCACAGAAATTTGTTTCTGAAGAGTTGCTCTTCTGTTCTTTCTTATCACACTGATGCATACGCATTATGGTCACAGGTTTTTTCTTTTTTTTTTTTTTTTTTTTTTTTTTTGCGCCTTTCCCGTTTGGCTCTTTTGCCATCAGAATTGTTGTCTAAAGGCAAAGAAAGATGCCCAACGGATTTACTTTACCAAATTGACCATCCCAGCCTTGCCGTAATGGTCCATTTGATTCACCTTTTATTGTTTATTTTATTTTCACTTACTGAATACGGGACAGACTTGACTGGGGGAAAGAAGGGGAGAAAGAAAGAGGGAAAGAGAAACAGCTGAGAAGAGGGACGGGGGAGAAGGGCAAAAAACAAAAACCAACAGAATGAGCAGAAAAAAAAAAAGAAATAAAAAATGCATATATCAATCACCTGGATCACCTGCTGAGAAAGAAAAAAGAAAACAAGCAGAAGAGAACAAGAGTAATAGAATAAACAGCATCACAATGATATATGGGAATATGACAGTAAATACTAAATATTAAACATTATTGTGCAGCACATAAGATCAACAGAACAGTGTGCTTTGAGGTAGGAGCCAAAAAGGGTGTAGTTTGTGGGTGTGATCACCCGTGTGTACACCTGTGAGCATGGACGCGCTTGTTTTTTTTTTAAAAAGGTTCCTTCATGTAATGATCTGCTAGAGGGTGTGTGGGGGGGGGGGGCACAGCCCCGTCCTCCAGGGCATGAAGCAGGTATGGAGGAGATCAAAACTCCAGACATCCAGAGGCCCTCAGAACACAAGAGACCAAGGAAGACCAACAGAGGGGCAGCCGCGCCACTGTCCCAGAAAGAGCTGAGGAGAGTCCCAGATGAGGGCTCACTCAGCAGCCGCGGAGCAGAAGCCAGGGGGAGTTGCAGTGACGCGCCCGTGAGCTCCGCCGGCAGCCAGCCGTGCCTGAGTGACCGAGCCCCAGGCCGAGAGGCCGGGCGCACCCCACCCCCAAAGTGGCCCGAGCGAGCCCCAGGCTCCAGGCCCCGATAAGCGGCCGCCAAGGAGTGAGCCAGTGTGTACCTGGACGCCCACCCCCGGACACAAAGAACCACCAACGCACCGACACCTGAGGGAGTCCGCCACTGGCAGGGGAAGTGGTGGTAGGGGGAGATAGG
>NW_024387514.1:0-18164 GCF_900408965.1 Simochromis diagramma | reverse complement strand
GCTGTGTTTAGGTATGTGTTTAATTCTGTCTGAGGATGTCTTCAGCATGAAATGATCATTTGCTCAGCTGCTGTGTTCATCTCTTATCAGACATTGGTTGGAACAGAGTTTTGTTGCTGACCATCTGACAAGAGGGTGAAGAAAAGCTTCAGGCTTCATTTGGACACTACGTTGGACAGAAGTCTCCACAAAAATGACTCAGAAACACAAATATTATTAATGAAAGTCCAAATGTCAAAAAGGGGTCATACATGATCCTGAGAAATGTCCTTGAACATTTGAACATGAGTCAGAGGTTGTCAGGTTTCTACACTGCATCGTGGCATCAAGCCTGAGATGTCTGTGGAAACAAGTATGGAGGACACAAATGCACAGACGCAGTCGAGCTGTTTACTGCTGATGAGGAAGGAAAATAGTCTGTTGGATATTAAAGCAGCATTTATTAGAGTAAGAACAGATACTTGTGTCCTTCATTTGATCCCCGTCAATTTACAGAAGACTTAAGGACCCTTTGACTTCTAACATACAGCTGCATGTTTACAAATTTTATTATTTATTTATTTCTAGCAAAGCGAGACTTTTACTGATTAAAGAACATATAATCAGACATATTACTGTTACTCTCTGAAAAGACCCTCACATAAGCAGATTTATCACAAGCAAACATCAAGACACATCCTTCATGGCTTAAAGTTGCAGTGGGACTCTTTCGCCATCTGGTGGTTGTAACAGTTATGACAACGGTTCCTGCATATATGTCCCTCCTCAGTGTGAAGAAGACTGGACTCCAAGCTGCTCCTGCTGATCACTGCGTGTTCCTCCTGTGTCTAAAATCTATTTCCATTATGAATCAGGAAACTGTTTTGCACCAATCAATAAAGCCAATAAAATACGTCACACACTAAGAAATAACAAAAAGGAATTGTGCATTTCAAGGAGATTTTTCCCTCGTTTTTTGAAATCATAAGATACAAACTAATGCAAAGACTGTCATGTTTTTCATAAGTTTGTAGAGACACTGTTCTGTTGTATTCTAGGACATCAGTCACTTTTTAAATGCATGCTGCTCCTCCTCCTCCTCATCATCATCATCAGCACCCATGACCTCCTTTTAGTCTTTGTTTTGTTATTTTTCAGAGTTCAGGAGACGTTCTTATGGATTTCCACAGTGTACAAGTACTGTTTAGAGCCTTTACCTAAAAGAAAAGAGTAAAGTACAAAGTAGATTTACTCACTGCAGGAAAATACTGCCTCAATCTGATATATTGTCTTATATGACAAACTGAAAGTGATGCATCAAAGTGTAAGCAGCATTTTCCTGTTACAGCTGGTCTAGATGGAACTGATCTGATCTCCTTTATGTGCAGGTAGATATCCAGTGGGTTTGCTAAGGGTCACAGATGAGGGGCTGTGTGAGATGTTTAATGGAAAGGAAATAAAACCATTGTTCCAGACCTGCAGCTAAGATACTCGAGTATCTTCAAGTATGAAGCTGAGTATTACTTCCATACTTTCCTCCACTGCTGATGACCTTGTTACCTGCTGCTCCCTGTTAATGATCAGCCTCAGTTCTGATAGTAAACTGTTGGCTCACGTTCTGTCAGGTTGTTGCTCAGTGACGTCTTGTTTTCATTTTCCTTCTTCTTCAAATGTGTCTTCCTTTAACTCTTTGCTTTTGTTTCTGCTTCAAACACCAAATGATACACGTGCTGCACCTCTGATGGTTTGTCAGAGAGCAGAACAATTTACATTACAGAGAATATTTTACAGTTGAACATAAACTTTCACTTTTTTCCTCTAAAGTGTGCTCACTGGTTTTTCCAGCTGCTGTGAGATGTTTCTGCCTGACTGTAAAGATGGAAATAAACACAGATGGAAACACTGAGTCAGAGTGTTGCTGCTGGTTAGTCAGTATATTAACAGAACATGGTTCATAAAACTGCTCCTACAACTGTTTTTGAATCATTTTTAAAGACACTTTATTGTTTTGTTTTTGTGTTTTGGCATTTCTGTGCTAATTTCTTGTTTTAATGGTACTCTAATTTAAACAGATTTTTCCTATTTTAATACCTAAATAAATAATCATTTATTTTTTGTTCATTTGTCTAAATTCTGGGAAAAGAAAGAAGTTTGTATTTGTTTAAGATACAATGAAATCATATTTTGACATATTGGAAGATGACATGGAGCTGAAAAAATACTACAGGTATAAATGGAAACTCCAGTTTATTTCTGTTATTTCCTGTGATAGTGTTTGTACACTCGCTCATGATAACTGTTCATTCAGCTGCTGTTTTTGTCTGCTGGACATCTTTAGCTTTCAGTAAGGATGCATTCATAGATCAGCACATCTTTTGAACCACATTTCTTATGAGACTCAGAGTTTACATTTTGGAAATGTGGTGAGACCTGGGGTAGAAAGAGACTGAAGCTTCAACCTCGGCAGTTTTGTGTGTGTCTGAAGCAGAAAGATAAGAACTGTGTGGCCAACTCATCACACACATAATCCTGAATCAGAAAACAGCATCAAGTGTTGTAATTGTTAAACACAGAAGTGTGATTTATATGTGGTTTTACTGATGGTTAACACAGTCGCACAAACACCTGGAACTGATCAAAATATAAAACAACATATTAAACATAAATATGTGCCAGTTACCAGAACTTATATGTGGTTTCACTGAGGTTTAATTATGCTCAGTTTATCAATACTCACTCATACAAAAGTTTGTTATGTTTTATTGATTGTTTGGCTTTAGGTTTTCCAGTTTTCCAGCTGCTGCTGTTTAATGTTTGCCTGGGAGAAGAAATTTCAGTTAGTGTGGGAAGTTTGGTTAAGCTGGTGGAAAACAATACTGTTACACTGACCTTTTGGATAAGATTGTCTTACCTGTGGTTTCTCTGATGTGCACGACAAAACAGTCTCCAGGCAGCTTGAGTGCCCATTTAAAGGTTCCTGGTGGTACCAAGTGATTGAAGAGAGGATTGAAAAGCCATATTAGTTTATTGTAGATTGTAGTCAGTTGGCCAAGCTTGTAATGAAAAACGGTTCATTACTCGAAGCTTTCATCACAGTCCTCTTTGGTGACATCTGGTGGACAAATATATGAAGAGCAGCTTGAGTCTGCAGCTTATAATGAACTGCTTCATTATGATTGCCCACTCTGCAGAGCTGACAGCTTGTGTTTGATGTCATGTGACAGTTCTGTGTGATATCGGGCTGATATGTTGCTTTGAACGTGAATTTTTGGGGGATGAAAAAATTATGTTATCATCGATCAATCATGTGGTCAGAAGAATCTGTGCTTACCTTGCAGGAATGTTTTAAATTTACAGATTGGGAAGTTTTTATTCAGTCTTGATGCTTTGGTGGATGTTAGCTCATATGCAGTTTTTTGTAAAGACATGATTATACCCCTTAAGCGTGCTAAAGTGTACCCTCACAATAAGCCATGGGTCACCAAATGCATCAAATCCTGTTTAAGGAAAAAGAGACAGGCTTTTAAAGAGGGGGCTGTTACTGACTTTCAGGCAGTCACCAAAGACTTGAAAATCGAGCTCTTGAAAGCAAAACAGATCTACAAAAACCTTCTTGAAAGAAAATTTGCAGTCAGATCATTTTAGACGGTTTTAAGTCAGACAGAGATTTGAATATGCTTGATGCTCGTTTTAGTTCTTCTGAACTGAAACAGAAACTGAAAGATACTCAACACTTCATCACTGAACTCAGCGATGTCCAAAAGGCCTTTCATACAGTTAATGTGAACAAGAGCCAGGGCCCTGATAACATTAGTGCCGCCTAATTAAATCTTGTGCTAAAGAGCTCAGTCCTAAATTTCAGCTTATTTTCAATAAATCCTTTCAAATACAAAATGTGCCCTCGCTTTGGAAGGAAGCTGTCGTCGTTCATGTCCCTAAATCTAGTCGTCCAAACGTCCTGAATGACTTCAGGCCTGTTGCCTCACCTGAGTTGTCATGAAAGTCTTTGAAAACATCATCAGAAATGTGATTATGGAAGAGATTGAATATCAGCTGGATCCAATGCAATTTGCGTGCAGGCCTAACAGAGGAGTGCAGGACGCGCTTTTGACTAAATCTGATTCTTAAACATGTAGAGAGTAAAGGGACTTTTGCAAGACTTCTTTTCATTGATTTTTCTTCGGCTTTTAATACAATACAGCCCCATATTTTAATTAAAAGACTTTTAGAAGAGTTTGAAATCAGGAAAAACCTGGTTTGCTGGATTTTAGATCTTTTAACTGACAGGTCACAAAGAGTGAGAATAAATGGGGTTCTGTCTGACCCAGTGTTCTCCTCCACAGCTTCTCCTCCAGGGTGTCTCTTATCGCCCTTATTATTCATTCTCTTTACCAACATGTGTCAGAGCAGATATGAAAACAGGGCCATCATTAAATTTACAGATGACTTTGTTATTGTCAGCTTACTGAAAGAGGGTGAAACTCACCACGGTCCAATCATTGATGACTTTGTTGAGTGGTGGGAGGAGTCTTATCTCCAATTGAACATATCTAAAACCAAAGATATGGTTATTGATTTTAGGAAACAACAAAATGGGCACAGAGTCACTTTAATTAAAGGTCAGAAAATAGAGCAAGTGCAATCATATAAATATCTTGGGACCATAATCAATGAAAAACTGAACTTTTATGGCAAATCGGTCTGTAAAAAGGGTCACCAGTGCCTTTACTGCCTCAGGAAACTTGCTCATTTCCACATCGACCGAAAGATTTGAACTTTGTTTTCTTGTTCTTTTATTGAGTCTGTTTTATCTTTTTGTTTGGTGGCATGGTTCAGTCAGACCTCTGTCACAGAGAAAAATTGACTGAATTAGTGAGTGAGATGGTCCAGTCGTCTGATAGATGAGTCACAGGCCTGTTTAGACTCCCTGTACTCTAAACAGGTACCACAGATGCTTAACCAATCCTTAAAAATGGTTCCCATCCTCTACGGGGTGGATTTAGCTTCTTTCTTCAGGACGGAGGTTTCTAGTTCCAAGATGCAGGACAAAGCATTATAAAAACAGCTTTGTCCCTGCTGCTGTCACTGAACTCAAGAAGAATTGTTTTTGATTTGATTCATTTTGTTTAATTACTAAATATGTGTTTTGTCAGGTTTCATTAGGTGTGTGTGTTTGTGAAGGGAGGCCAAATGCTATCATTGTTCTGTAAAGCACAATATTATAATAGTTGTGAGTATTGTGCTGTGAGGTCACTGCCTCCACCTGATTATGTAATTAACCAGCAGACTGGTACGTTTATATATAATATACTATAAGTTATATCATTATAATTATGTGTACATCATATTTCTTATGTACATTTTAGACCTGGGAGCAGAAATGCTGATGAACTGGTTTTTTATTCAGGAACAGGCAGAGCGTCCTCTCTTCCTGGCTCCATGTCTATAATTATGTCACACACTGATTCGCTCTCACAAAATCACCAAAACACAGCACAAATCCCACCAATGGTTCAATTCCTTATAAATCATTGAATCAGGTACTGAAGCAGTGACGTGCTGAATGAAGCTTCAGACGTCATTGATCACGTGACTCTGTTCAGTCAAACCAAGCCTCAGCACAGCGTTTCTGAAGCAGTGTGTTGATTTTTTGACACACGTGCCGGAGCTTCAGCTTCAAACGGGCCGTCACCATCAGAGTTGCTGGAACCATGTCCCACTACTGGCTACTCTGTTTTATTCTGTGTTAAGTTTTTGAATGTGAATTTTCTGTGTTAAGAATAACAAAGAAAATGTAATGAAGTGATTTTAAAGTTTAAACTTTGTGTTAAATCTTGTAAGTCAGAGAGAGATGAGGTGTGGGTGGACATCAGATGATCAAATGTCAACAACCTGATTGGCCCAAGTGTGAAGATGGGACGTCCAGTGAGGGAAGGGGGGAGAAAGGGTGAGCAGGTATAACAGTGAGGTGAAGAAGAGATTCGGGGTTCTTCCCTTTTGTCCTCTGTGAGATGAGCAGTTCAGAAGTTTGGATCTAAGAGGTTCACAGTTAAAATTCCAGCAGAGACGCTAAAAGGAGAACCACAGTCCAACCTGTGAATGTTTTTAACCCTTTGTGAAACAACAAAGGCATAAATATGATCATATCAATATTATCTACTGGCTCAGACTCATAGGATCAGGGATTAGAACTCCTTTTATCAGAGAGATGAAATCTACTTCCTGTACAGGGTTTTTTTGTGGGCCTACCGATCGACAGAAACTAGAGTCAATAAAAAAACTGGACATTGGCTCAATGTGTGTGTGGCACAGGGAAACAAGGACTGAGCGCTGTGTAGTCCCACATAAAGTCAGACACCTGCTCACCCTAGGTGGACCATGGCATGGTCTATATGGAGGATACAGACACTGCTGAAAACATGACTCTGTCTGGTTTGGATCAGCGGTCCCCAACCTCCGGGCCTTGGACCGGTACCAGTCCGTGAGTCATTTGGTACCGGGCCGTGAGAGTTGAGGCTCAGGTGTGAAATGTGTGGTTTTCAGGGTTTTTATCGGTTTTCAGCGTTATTTTGTCATCGTTTTTATCGTTAACTCTGTTTTCCTGGGTCTTTTCACGTGTGTTATGAATAACTCTTCTTTTTTTTAGTACCGGTACTAGTTTTATTTTGTTGTATTTTTCTGCGACACCCTAACCCTTAGATGTTTTTCTTCAAAATCTTTAAAATGAAAAGTTGTAATATATTCATATTCCAGGTATTCCTCATAAAGTATGTTTGTAACATGAGGCCATTTGCATTTTCATTTATTTTTTCATTAATTTAAAAAAAAAAAATGCAGTTTTTGTATCACTACCCCACTCTTCCATAAGTGGGGTCAAAAATGACCCCAAGCAGTTCCTGTGGAACCTTCTATGAAACTTTCATTCTTAGCAACTCTGACTGACCCACTTACACTTCTGATGGATCAGGAATTAATTTTTACACAGTAACATACACGATTTGTAGTCAGGGCTGCACATAAAGTGGTCCGCAGATGTGCATTCACTGTCAAAATAAAAGTATTCCCTGAAATTCATAGAATACGCGCTTCTTTTGCGGTGGAGGAACACCAAAGTAATTGCTTATGGAGCTTGCTTCTTCAACATCTTTAAGAGTTCTGAACAAATGTCTGTCCTCCTCCAGAACATCTTATGTACGCAAACGCGCATTCCAACTTCTTATCTGGTACGCGTCTTTTATTTTGACAGCGAATGCGCACCTGCGAACCATTTATGTGCAGCCCTGTTTATAGTTTCCTGTGCATTTCAAACATTGTCCTTTCTGATTTTTTTTTATATCTAAAGTAACACGGCTGCTATGAGGCCAGCTGTGGACCTTGCCCTATAAATGATCCAGGACGGATGGGATGAAGAGCCCATCAGCGGCACTGACTCAGAATATGATATCTCAGATATAGAGGACCCAGACTGTCCCCCCCCACTGAACAAGGCCAGTCAGATACAGAGGAGCCCTCTGATGAGTCCTCTGGAGAGGAAATGGATATTGAGTCTAACAGAATGAGCCCCTCTTACTGCTCTAGCCACAATATTCTGAATTAGTCGGCAGGGCTTGCACCTGGGTCTAGTACTTTCTTCCCAGTAAATGCATGGAAGATGTTCATGTCTGATAATATAATAGAAGAGGTGCTGACATGCACAAACATGGAGGCACAAAGAGTAGCCACAGACAGGGGAAAAGAGTGGAAAAATGTAATCAAACATTAGCTCCTGGCCTTCATTTGATTGACCATTCTTGCAGGAAGTGAGAAGAACTGGGATGTACCAGTCGGTGTGTTTTTTGGGAGTCCTCTGCATAACCCATTGTACAAGGCCACTATGTCAATTCAAAGATTTAAAGATATTCGCCGTTTCTTGCACTTCGATGACAAGAGGACCAGAGCCTACCGACTGAAAACAAACCACATGGCAGCTTTCCGCTACATATGGGACCTGTTCCTGGTCAACTGCAGGCAGAAATTCATCCTCAGTGATTGTGTTACAGTGGATGAACAACTTGTGCCTTTCAGAGGGAAGACCCAGCTTCTGCAGTATATGCGGAGCAAGCATACAAAAGTGATACAAGGATACAAAAACTGCAATTCCTTAAAATTAATTAAAAAATTAAAAAAAACGCAAAGGGCCACATGTCACAAACATTTTTTATGAGGAATACCTCAAATATGAAAATATTACAGCTATTTGTTTTAAAGATTTTGAAGACTAACAACCGAGTTTATAGCGAAATGCATGGATTCTATTTGGGGTCATTTTTGACCCCACTCGTGGAAGAGTGTAGGTATTGGTAGGTTGTGCATCCAAGAGTTAAATGCTGGTCTGTGAAAATATTGTCGGGTATAAACCGGTCCGTGGCGCAAAAAAGGTTGGGGACCGCTGGTTTAGATGATCAAATGTCTTTACTTTAGGAGGCTGTGGCTCAGAGTACATTCACATAATGCCTTTGAATAAATGTAAAAAGCTTGTTTTTCTCCTGCTTTGATTTCTTTGTCCAGGTAGAAATTCTGCTTTTTGCCTCTAAAATCTGAAACAGTTTGAAACAAAGTTTGGCGCTCTAATCCTCTCTGTGTTTGTCCTTTGGTCAGATGGTGATATTGAATGAAATATTCCAGTATTCAGTAGCTCAGCAGCTTTGTAACATGTGGTTTTGCACACTGTTCAAACCTCAGATGTTTGTGTAAACAAGTGTGGAGGACACAAACTCACGGGGGGAGGAACGACATTTACTGTTGATGTGTCTGACATTTAGTCTCCATGAGTTCTCATAAGACTGAAGAACTCTGTGATCTCTAACATGCAGCTGTATGTTTTGAAATCATGTGTCTCATTCTCTGGACTTTACTAGACAACGAGTGAAGAACATATAACGAATATCATCTTTAAAGTGATGAATAATAACTCTGCCTCTGTGTCTTCATAAAAAGATCGTACTTCTGAAAGGTCAGAGGGCAGCATCCACTCTGGGTTTACACAGTTTTGCAGCTTTAGCTCTTCTGAAGTTCAGCACCTGCTTTTTCAGCCAATCAGAAGCCAGTATTGTAGAGAGTTCATATTTCTTTTCATGCAATTGAATCATTTTGAATGTTTAGGTGAATATTTATATTTAGAGTATTTTCTCGATCAGTGTCTTCAGTCCTGACCCTGAGTGCGTACATTTAAAAATAAAGTGATATAACTTCTTTTACATTACTGTGAACTTCTTGTACAGTTTGACAGCTGATTGTTGTCGTGTTTGTCGTCATATGAAGATCGTTTCCTAAAGAGGACTGAACAGTCATTTAGCCTCTGGCTCCATCCATGAGTCTGATGTTTGCTGTATAATCTGTGCTGTTAATAGTGTAATGGAACATATAATTTGTACATATAATTTCATATGTAATTATGATGATCTTTACCCATTAAGATTTTAAATGAAACGATAAACAAAGACCAAGAAAACTGAGTTAAACTCCTGAGTCTACTATATATTTGCACCATGAAGAAATGAATTGTTTGCACCAGTAATAAATAATCAAATATATCAAATTATCATCAATGTTTAAATAAATGAACCATCGCACCAAACAAAACAACAATTCAACAGACAGTTCTATAAAACTGTGGATGATTCAAAGTGCTGCTATAACTGCACAACAAAACTGCAGTGAGAAAAGCTTTGGATGTTCAGTTTAGTTATAATGACAGTTAAACAACTAAAATACTCGATTAAGTAGGTGAGAAAAAGTTACATTTACTGGATCAGTTTAAGACCAAAATACATTTGAATGAATTACTGACATGGACACTTTGTGAAAAATTACTAAACAGTTCAGGCAAAATTTTACTAAAACCTTGAATTAAACTTGAAAGTTTTCATTTAAACTCCACTGTGACTGTGTACACAGGAAAAACTACAAAATAATGTTTGTTTGTTTGTTTTTGTAAACACTGTGGACCGATCTGCATTTGTTGTTGCTAAATTTAAATATTTGTTACTATTTAATGATCATAATCTCATTTGAACATAGGTTTGATTTAGTGGAGTCAGTTGTTCCCATGCATCATTCTGTAAGTGTGAGAATGAACTAAGATTAGAAAATGTCAAAATATAAAGTTTTTATTCATCACAGCATCCTAAACTTTGCTGAACTTTTTGAAATATAAAATGAACTCGCTGAGTGTTGACTGTCACATTTCAAAGCACCAAGTAAAGATAAACTATTAAACTTTAACTGGGTCAGACTTGTTACTGCATGTTGTAACCAAACATACCACACCCTGCATCATGTGATTGGCTCTTGGTCGCTCTGTAAGAATATTTCTTTAGTGCCTCCCTTCACAGATGTGTCTGTATCAGGATGGGTCTAAACAACATGGTGTAAATGCAGTTGCTGGTGAGCCTCATTTCCTGTAGGAGGTGAACAAGAGCAGAGATCTGTTTCCCTTCAGAGCACAGAGGTTGTTTCTGTTCAGAGGAAGTGAAACTGTCTGACAGTCACTGAGAGACGGTGAAACGGCACAGCACATGAATCAAATGGATCAAACAAAATTCTGCTGTTCAGTCTGTTTGGATCTACTGAAGGATCCGGTGGCTATTCCCTGTGGACACAGCTACTGCATGAACTGTATTAAAAGCTTCTGGGATGAAGAGGAAAAGAAGAAAATCTACAGCTGCCCTCAGTGCAGACAGACTTTCACAGCGAGGCCTGTCCTGTTGAAAAGCACCATGTTAGCAGATTTAGTGGAGGAGCTGAAGAAGACTGGACTCCAAGCTGCTCCTGCTGATCACTGCTATGCTGGACCTGAAGATGTGGCCTGTGATGTCTGCACTGGGAGAAAAATGAAAGCCTTCAAGTCCTGTCTGATGTGTTTGGTCTCTTACTGTGAGAAACATGTTAAGCTTCATTATGAATGTCCTGCATTTGACAAACACAAGCTGGTGGAACCCTCCAAGAAGCTCCAGGAGAACATCTGCTCTCGTCATGATGAGGTGATGAAGATGTTCTGCCGTACTGATCAGCAGAGTATCTGTTATCTCTGCCCTGTGGATGAACATAAAGGCCACGACACAGTCTCAGCTGCAGCAGAAAGGACTGAGAGGCAGAGAGAGCTGGAGGTGAGTCGACAAAACATCCAGCAGAGAATCCAGGACAGAGAGAAAGATGTGAAGCTGCTTCAACAGGAGGTGGAGGCCATCAATCAGTCTGCTGATCAAACAGTGGAGCACAGTGAGAAGATCTTCACTGAGCTGATCCATCTCATCCAGAAAAGAAGCTCTGATGTGAAGCAGCAGATCAGATCCCAGCAGGAAACTGAAGTGAGTCGAGTCAAAGAGCTTCAGGAGAAGCTGGAGCAGGAGATCACTGAGCTGAAGAGGAAAGATGCTGAGCTGAAGCAGCTCTCACACACAGAGGATCACATCCAGTTTCTACACAACTACCCCTCACTGTCAGCACTCAGTGAGTCTACAGACTCATCCAGCATCAATATCCGTCCTCTGAGCTACTTTGAGGATGTGACAGCAGCTGTGTCAGAGGTCAGAGATAAACTACAGGACATTCTGAGAGAGGAATGGACAAACATCTCACTGACAGTCACTGAAGTGGATGTTTTACTGTCAGATCCACCAGCAGAGCCAAAGACCAGAGCTGGATTCTTAAAATATTCATGTGAAATCACACTGGATCCAAACACAGCAAACAAAGAGCTGTTATTATCAGAGGGGAACAGAAAAGTAACAAACATGGATCAACAACAGTCTTATTCTGATCATCCAGACAGATTTACTTCGTATAAACAGGTTCTGAGTAGAGAGAGTCTGACTGGACGTTGTTACTGGGAGGTGGAGTGGAGAGGGAAAAGAGTTGATGTAGCAGTCGCATACAAGAATATCAGCAGAAAAGGAGATGAATCGGATTTTGGATGTAATGACAAATCTTGGTCATTATATTGTAACAACAATAGTTACACATTTTGGTACAACAAGATCCAAACTCCTGTCTCAGGTCCTCGTTCCTCCAGAGTAGGAGTGTACCTGGATCACAGAGCAGGTATTTTGTCCTTCTACAGCGTCTCTGAAACCATGACTCTCCTCCACAGAGTCCAGACCACATTCACTCAGCCGCTCTATGCTGGACTGACGTTTTACTATAATTATGGAGACACAGCTGAGTTGATTAAAGTGAAATAGACTGAAGTCTTTCATATTGTGGGTTTAAATCTGTATTTTAGTTTCATTTTATTTTCTCTCCATCATTTCTGCACAGAGATCAGCTGTCAGTCAAACATTATGGGTGGTACCTCCACATCTTCTAGTTGTTCTCTTGATGTTTCTGAGTTTTTAAAGGAGATCTTTCCTGTGACTGTTTATGGAGGCTATCACTGCTCATCATCATTTTGATTTACTAAAATATTTCTCCACATGAAAATGTAAACTTCTCTATCCTCTAAATGTTTCTGGAATATTTGTATTGAAAAATGTCGACATTTCTCTTCATGAGTATGGCAGACCATGTGTGTGTGTTTGTGTTTGTTTTTGTCAAAATCATCAAACAAATGAGGAAAAACTGTGATTTTAATGAATGAATTCATATATTGTGTTGATGTTTTATTGTGTGAATAAACTGGAAGGTTTGACTATAAATCAAACTTTGAACAAAGTCTTTTCTTCTGTCTTCATTCCAGGATCTCACTCAAATCTGACGCAGAAAATATGAAACTAATCTGAGAGAATAACTGAAGCAGTTTTCCTCCTGAAGCATCACAAAGTTCAGAGTTCATGTTTAGAGCAGAAGATTCAGCAGTCGCTCTGTGACCTTTCAACTTTCTTCACTAAAACAGCTTCATTACAGAGAAACAGTCACATTTTCTTCATGTTCTTAAGTCCTTTCAGATGTTTGTAATGGTCCTTGAATGCAGCATCAGTGTCGCAGGTTTAAAAGGTCACTTTCTGTTGTGTTCAAAGATTTCCTTCAGATATGGTCTTTAATCAGTAAAGCCAGTGATACAGCAGTGTCATTAGCTGTGTTATTGGCACCAGGCTGTGTTTATGTATGTGTTTAATTCTGTCTGAGGATGTCTTCAGCATGAAATGATCATTTGCTCAGCTGCTGTGTCTCATCTCTTATCAGACATTGGTTGCAATGTCATTGGTCATAGCAGATGGCCCCGCCCCTCCCTGAGCCTGGTTCTGCCGGAGGTTTCTTCGTATTAAAAGGGAGTTTTTCCTTCCCACTGTTCCCAAAGTGCTTGCTCATAGGAGGTCATATGATTGTTGGGTTTTTCTCTGTATGTATTATTGTAGGGTTTACCTTACAATATAAAGCACCTTGAGGCGACTTTTGTTGTGATTTGACGCTATATAAATAAAGTTTAATTGAATGGACACAGTCAAACTGCACGATGCAAATAAAATGACTAAAATCATCTTTCTTGTGGTTTTTTGACTTCAGACCAGCAGACAAAGCCGACAGATTCTAAAGTTGGGGAGAAATCTAGATTGTGTACTAAAACGTTTTCTTGTTATCAATAGACATTTGGAATGACAGTGTTATGACGTGGACCGAAAACGCAGACAAAGGAGAAAATCAAAGTTAAAAAAAAAAAAAAGAAATTTAAAAAAGGTGAACCGTTTCTTTTGGGCTGAAGTCAAAAATGGAAAACAATTAGGGCAAAACGTCCTGGGACAAACTAAACTACAAACTAAACTGGGAGCAGCTAAATTACTATGATGACTGAAACATGAAACTGAACCGGAACATGAAGAAAAAAAAAAACATGAGCATGAACCTGAGAAGTAGAAATAAAACGCTGTGACCAGACGTGACTTGACATGGAGAAAACACACAACCTGACAAAGAACAGGGGAAGGCAGAGGACATGAATACACAGAAGGGTAATGAGGGAAGTGGAAACACAGCTGACACAAATGTACCTGAACGCCACAGGGAAAGTACAACTAAACACACTGATTATGGAACAGAATCCACAATAAAACAGGAAACATTGAGACATGAACTGGGACACGCAAGCTTGACACGAGACAGAGGGAGCGAGACACAAAGGGAACCTACAGACGAGGAGATAACACATGGAAAAAAACAGAAAGAGACTCAAACAAGGAGACGAAGGAGAAACATAAACTAGGTGAAATCTCAACTAAACCCTAACTAATACCTAAACACCGGAACCTAACATATTTACAATGTAACATAAAGCAAACTCAACTCAGTTGTTGGTTGTTCTAAAGTAAAGCTCACAGTCTTAAGTGTTGATATTCAACACAAAGAAAAGCTCACGTGTTTGAATTTACTTACAATTAGTTTTTATAAATCTGACCGTAAACAATTTTTACAGGTTTGATATTCTTGGACACTCGATATCAGGTGAAGCGATTTAATAAAAATTATAAAATTTGTAATTTTATATGTCCCAATGAGTCATTTGCATTAAACAGTGACAGTATAACAGATTTGTCATTTAGATCCCAAATTTCTGAGAGAAATAGCTGAATTTAAAATATGGCAGACCTCAAATCAGACTTAATTGATAGAGATATATGCAAATGTGGTGGCACAAAGGTGGAAAACAGGTAAAGGCAACTAGATGGTGTTGACAGCGCCACCTGGGGAGGAAGTTACACCCCAGGAGAGGTTACAATAGCCAGTGCAAACGTAACAGTTACAAAAGGCACACGGGCTCGTTGTTAACCCTTTCATGGATGATGGGGGCGATCGTGGCTCAAGAGTTGGGAGTTCGCCTTGTAATCGGAAGGTTGCCGGTTCGAGCAAACCTTCCGATTCCGTTCGGTCGTTGTGTCCTTGGGCAAGACACTTCACCCGTTGCCTACTGGTGGTGGTCAGAGGGCCCGGTGGCGCCAGTGTCCGGCAGCCTCGCCTCTGTCAGTGCGCCCCAGGGTGGCTGTGGCTACAATGTAGCTGCCATCACCAGTGTGTGAATGTGTGTGTGAATGAGTGAATGACTGAATGTCGTGTAAAGTGCTTTGGGGTCCTTAGGAACTAGTAAAGCGCTATACAAATACAGGCCATTTACCATGGATGAATTATGACAACCTCACTCAGGATTGTTTTCTTAAGTATTTTTATTCATCTTTAGTCATGAAAAAAAGATTTTTGAACTTGAGTTTTTTAAACGTAGTTTTCAAAGAGTTTTTTTTACATGTCCACTTAGGTGGACAACATATGTTTCAACTTGTGAATTTGACACTGTGTGTTGTGGTTATGTGCAAGTATATCATCAACACTGACACAAATACAAGAAAACAGCCTTTGAATAGCTGTCCACTGTAGTGACCACTATGTGTGAAAGGTCAGAGGTGAGGAAGGTCAGTTTCATAAAACAAAGTTTAGACAAAATAACTGCAAATGTAGAGCTGCAGAAAAGAAACTCCTTAGATAGCAGGGCTGTCAACACAGAACCGTGAATGAAAACACTTTATTAGCAAACATTAATTAAATGAACAGGCTTCACTGCAGTGATGGTGGAGACCGGCCACTTGAGGAGGCAACCTACAGCAAGTGAGAGCAGCTAAACAGATTCAGCGCAAAGATGTAAACACAAAGCGTGGATCGTTCACCCGATGGCACGTACACAGACACATTGTCGGGGCTGAATGCTGACATCTCACATTTTCTGAAGCTGCAGGTTTTGTCACTCTCTGACCAAAATTCACTGAACGAGCAGCAAAGAAGATCAAAACTGCTTCACATTTGATGAACATCATCATAAAATCCCTCCTACCTTTGCTGTTTTGGTTCCACCAGGGTAAACTCACACCTCCTGCACAGCTCTCTCTCTCAGTGTACTTCAAGAACAGTTTCCCATCTCAAATCTGTTCTCTGCATTATTCACTTGCTTATTATGCACCAGTCTACCGTTGTGTACAGCGCTGTCAGGTGCTGTTTTTATGAAATAACCTCTGACAAAAAAGCCTCATTTCGGTTGTTCAATACTGAAGAAATCTAAACTTTTTAAAATGATGCCAAATTGCAAAACGCTTAGCTGTGTCTCTAGTAAAACCTCTGTACCTTTGCTCTGCTTCACTTCAGCAGTATCACGTAATCTTCATATGCTGAGTCAAAATTGGATCGAAATGGTGATTGAATCGAATCGGGACCTTGTGAATTGGAATCAAAATGATCGTAGAAATCAAAATCGATACCCAGCCCAAGATATAACCCCACATACAGCTGAGCCACAAAGTGAACCAACTCATCTAATTACAACAGCAGAGGACCAAATGCACCTAACCAGCCTGCACCAACCTGACATTTCTTCCCCCTAAGTTAAATGAATAGATGGAAGTTAAATGACTGCAGACATAAAAGCCACTAGTTCCCACACAACAGTTCCCTGACACTGTGTTAATTTGTTTAGTTGTTTATCAACAGTTGTAACAGACTAAGCTACCTGAGACATTGCATTGAATTATTGTTTATATCTTAATTATTTCACCTGACTGATTTCACCTCAGATATCTTGTTTTTTCCTTTTGGTAGATCAAAGCAGCTCGTGCTGTTTCTTCTTTCTTTTTCATGCCAAAAAGAAGAAGATTGCTTCAAAGAAGTGGAGTTCATGGTCTCAGTGGATTGTTGTTTGGAGATGTGTAATATTAGTGCATGCTACAGTTTGTTATTCAAAATTGTTCACTTGTTGTCTGTTTTGCTGACAAAGCATTCAAACTGAGCAGAATACAGAAAGAGCAGAGATTACAAAACAAACAGACATGTGCAAAAATGGGGGGGGGGGGTAGAGGAAGAACATTATATATATATATATATATATATTGGGTGAATGTGCAGTAATAGCAGCAAGCAGGTGAATTCTGTACATTAATATGAATAGACATCTGACTAGACATATGACAGGGGGAGGTCCTGAGGTGGGCGGGGCTGTCTCTGGTGACGTCACCATGAATGGCAGGAACAGCGTTTGCCACATGTTGCTGAAACATCACAGTACACTGGTGTAGTTTCATTTCCAGCTGTTTAACATTTGACACGTCAACACTGAGGCGAACAAGAAGAAACAGTGTTGGGTCTAAAATAACTGGCAGGAAGTAACCAGTAACCAGTAGTTAGAAAGTGGATGGCATGTGTTTATAGTGACTGCGTTATGATAACTACAGTTAGGTAACTATAGTTACCAAAAGCAGAAGCAGACAGACCAACAGGGATCAGATGATGAATGTTACAGGAACTCGCTCATCTGTGGTGATCACTGAGTGCTGCTGCGTTCTTTTATTGGAGTTGGCTGGTTGGACAGTCGAATAGTGAAAAATGACTTAAAGAGGTCTAGAATATTACTACTATTAAACATTAGAGCTCAAGTTTGGATCATTTAGATCTAAATTGATCAAACTAGCTCTTAATTTCAGCAATCCAGTGAACAGACAGGAGATTAGAGGACAGTTTGGTGTTATATATCAAAATTACAGCCAATGAGATGTTGCATGGTGGAGCATCTTCTGATATCATATATCATATCATGTCAATTCAGGTGTCAAAGTAATTTGACAAACTTGAAATTGCCAAAATTTTCAAAAAGTGATAATTATAGTGAAGAAAATCTCTTTTTCATCCGTTTAACCAAACATTTTAAACCTCAGCTGTCTCAGTCCTTCTATAGCGTTCTGGCAACTACGACTAACCTGAGGAGGCTTGGATTTGGTTGCAGGCGTCCTGAACATCCTCCTCAGCAGCACACATGTGGGTACCATATAATATCACACTTCTTTCTGAGCTTTGCTTCCTCTAGACTAAAGATGGCATCCTGTGTCACACGTCGTATCATCATCCACCTGGAGAAGAAACATTTACAGTAATCCTGGTTTGTTTTCTGATCCTGTAAAAAGATTGAGGTCAGCAAAGCCCAGAGAACACAAGATACACAAGGTCAAACATTCAGACTCAAAACAGCTTTCATCAATGAAGAGCACAAGGTTGGTCCAATTATACGAGATATCATCATACATCACATACTAGTGTATGAATAATAACCAAGAAACAAACTCAGAGATGCTGAGGATGTGGTCCCATCATCAGACTGTAAACAAACAGCTACCAGACTTCTTTGTTGGAACAGGTAATGCCTAAATAGGGCTGATTCTCGCCCATCAAGGGATGCGGGAGCATGT